>NC_133332.1:3983915-4084186 GCF_042186555.1 Aquarana catesbeiana
TTTCATTTTAAGGGGAAAATCAGTTTTAAATGCCCAGATTACCCTCAGTGTTTTTAGATTTTTAAAAAAAAAAAAACTTTCTTATTGTAAGGGTACAGTTGGCATCAATTTACCTTTTTTTAGCCTTATTTTTTTATGTTTTATTCTATGTTTATTTTTACTTTTATTTGTTAAACTTTTTAATTTCAAGCTTACAATTTGCTTTACCGTAGTTTGAAGATTCCTGCTCTAAATAAAGGGGGGTAAAAAGTAAATTTTTTCCCCAAAAAATTCATATAAATGGAAATCAAATTTCGACTTTGCCAAACTTTTGCCAACAAATGAAATTTGTTATTTTCTCTAAAAAGTAAATGTAACCAAAATCACCCCCCCCCCCCCCCCCCCATTCCCTACTAAAACCAGTGGACCTGATTCTCCTATGAGGCCGGCACCGGCGTGAAGGTGCTTCTGCAGCTTCCATCTGGCCAATTGTTCACCAAACTCATTCCTCCCCCCCAGTCCACCCCCCCCCCCCTTTGAGTTCCCCCTTTAAATCCAGCATTGGCCTTCAAAGCTGCAGAGTCTGAGTCGTTCGTTTCTCAGTTTCACATAAAACGATGTGAAGAGTTTAAGAAAATAAAGTCCGGTCTCGCTGGTGGCCGGGGCCCCTGGCACGCCGTACAAGCTGGCTCTGTAACCCGGTAAAAAGTTCGCTTGTGATGCCCCCCCCCCCAGCAGGTAAACGATCTGAACTGAGCTATTTATACGGGAAACGTCTTAACCACTTCAGAGCCGCAGCGCAGGAGAACGGACTGAACGAGACTCCGGAAAATTCTCCAACCTTCCTCGCGTTCTGGTGTATATAAAGACTTATTTTTTTTTTTTTTAATGGATTTGTGAGGGGTTGGAACCCCTGCCGGTTTTTTTTTATTACTCAAAACGGAAAAAAACGCAGCAGGAGCGTCACGCCAAATGGTGAAAGATTCCAAGTAGCTTTATTGGTCCATCAAATGGTCATATTAACCACTTAAGGACCGAGCCTTGTTTTGATATTTGGTGTTAAAATAATATTTTTTTTTGCTAGAAAATTCCTTAGAACCCCCAAACATTATTATTTTTTTTCTAACACCCTAGAGAATAAAATGGCGGACGTTGCAATACTTTCTGTCACACCGTATTTGAGCAGCGGTCTTAAAAACGCACTTTTTTTTTGGAAAAAATACACTTTTTTTTTTTTAAATTAAAAAATAAGACAACAGTAAAGTTAGCCCAATTTTTTTTTTTATAGTATGAAAGATAATGTTACACCGAGTAAATTTATACCTAACATGTCACGCTTCAAAGTTGCGCCCCCCGCTCGTGGAATGGCGACAAACTTTTTCCCTTAAAAATCTCCATAGGAGATGTTTAAAAAATTCTACAGGTTACATCTTTTGAGTTACAGAGGAGGTCTATGGGTAGAATTATTGCTCTCACTCTAACGATCGCGGGGATACCTCACATGTGTGTTTTGTTTTTTTTTGTGTTTTTTTTTTATATTTACTTTTTCTATTTTTCTTTAAGATAAATTCCAACATACAACATAGAATTACACTTTGCACAATATATCTATATAAATCTTTTCATCAACATACACCACTACCACCCCCCTAACCCGAGAAAACACATGAAAAAAAAAAAACACATGATCATGTCCTCTTCAAAAGAGAGAAAGAAAAAAAAGAGAGAGAGGAAAAAAAACAGTAATTAAAAAAATAATAAAAAAATAATAAATATTATAATAATAATAATAAAAAAAGGAAAAAAGCCCACCCATTTGCCTACCCATAACCAAAACTCAATTTGTGCAAAACATTATTCAAAGTATAATTAAGAAGGGGGCTTTACAACCAACAATACAAAAAAAAAAAAAAAGAAGTAATAAAAAAAAAAAAATATATATATATAGATAGATATAGATATATATCTATCTATATATATATAAAAAGTGTAAAATTGTATCATTTCAAATGAGTATTTTCGTGTCCTATTATGTTTAGTGTTTTAATTTAATATAATCTCACTCTACTATTTCATTTTTATACCTCTTCACTTTTAATTTCAATCTACCCTTCTTTATGTGATTCCATTACATGTTGCCCATCCCGTGCCTAATTTACTATTATAACTTATCCTCTTCCTTTCATGACATCGATCGTCTCTCCACTGTGCCTCCCATGTGTGGTTTTTAAACACCGTTTTCATTTGCGGGCGCTGCTCACGTATGCGTTCGCTTCTGCGCGCGAGCTCAGGGGATGGTTCACGTTAAAAACATTTTTTTTTTATTTCTTATTTATTTTACTTTTTATTTTTACACTGTTCTTTTACAAAAAAAAAACTAATTGTGTCACTTGTATTCCTATTACAAGGAATGTAAACATCCTTTGTAATTGAAAAAAAAGCAATGCAGGACCTCTTAAATATGAGAACTGGGGGGTCAAAAAGATCTCACATCTCATATTTACACTAAAATGCAAAAATGCAATAAAAAAAATAAAAAAAATGTTGTTTGAAAAAAAAAAAAAAAAAAAAAGTCCCTTTAAGAGCGGGCAGAAGTGAGGTTTTGACATCGCTTCCGCCCTGCAATGGTATGGAGCCGAGCGGGGGGGCCATCTTCCCCTCACTCAGCTCCATACCACAGACCGAGAAGGATCCGATCGCCTCCGCCGCTACCGACGGCTCCGGTAAGCGGCGGAGGGCACCGGAGCATGGCAGGAGGGGCTCTCCAGCCCCCGATAAAAGTGATCTTGAGGCGAATCCACCGCAGAGACCACTTTTATCTGAAAGCCGACCACCCGCTGTAGAAGAGGATACCGCGGTTATGGCAGCTAGCTGCTGCCATAACGATATTCCTCCTCAAACTGCCGATGTATAACGACGGCGGGCGGGTGGCAAGTGGTTAAATAGTCAACCCATTTCAGGAGCACACTCGCCGTTCATCAGGGATCGGATATTGGATGAGGTTTAAGAACCTCATCCAATGAGGAAGACTGGAGCCAGAAGACCAGAGGGAGAATACTGGAGGGAGGAGACGGGAGGAGAAGACTGGAGGGAGAAGACTGGAGGGAGAAGACCGGAGGCGGAAGACCGGAGGGAGAAGACTGGAGGGAGAAGACCGGAGGCGGAAGACCGGAGGGAGAAAACTGGAGGCAGAAGACCGGAGCGAGAAGACCGGAGGGAGAGTACCGGAGGCAGAAGACCGGAGGCAGAAGACCGGAGGGAGAAGAGTGGAGGGAGAATGCCGGAGGCAGAAGACTGGAGGGAGAAGACTGGAGGTAGAAGACTGGAGGGAGAATGCCGGAGGCAGAAGACTGGAGGGAGAAGACTGGAGGGAGAAGACTGGAGGTAGAAGACTGGAGGGAGAATGCCGGAGGCAGAAGACCGGAGGCAGAAGACCGGAGGGAGAAGAGTGGAGGGAGAATGCCGGAGGCAGAAGACTGGAGGGAGAAGACTGGAGGGAGAAGACTGGAGGGAGAATGCCAGAGGCAGAAGACTGGAGGGAGAAGACTGGAGGGAGGAGACCGGAGGGAGAATACCGGAGGGAGAAGACCGGAGGCGGAAGATCGGAGGGAGAAGACCGGAGGGAGAAGACTGGAGGGAGAAGACCGGAGGCGGAAGACCGGAGGGAGAAGACCGGAGGGAGAACACCGGAGGTGGAAGACCGGAGGAAGAAGACTGGAGGCAGAAGACCGGAGGGAGAAAACCGGAGGCAGAAGACCGGAGCGAGAAGACCGGAGGGAGAATACCGGAGGCAGAAGACCGGAGGCAGAAGACCGGAGGGAGAAGACCGGAGGGAGAAGACCGGAGGCAGAAGACTGGAGGCAGAAGACTGGAGGGAGAAGAGTGGAGGGAGAATGCCGGAGGCAGAAGACTGGAGGGAGAAGACTGGAGGTAGAAGACTGGAGGGGGAAGACTGGAGGGAGAAGACTGGAGGGAGAATGCCGGAGGCAGAAGACTGGAGGCAGAAGACTGGAGGGAGAAGACTGGAGGGAGAAGACTGGAGGGAGAAGACTGGAGGGAGGAGACTGGAGGCAGAAGACTTGAGGGAGAAGACTGGAGGGAGAAGACTGGAGGGAGAATGCCAGAGGCAGAAGACTGGAGGCAGAAGACTGGAGGGAGAAGACTGGAGGGAGAAGACTGGAGGGAGGAGACTGGAGGCAGAAGACTGGAGGGAGAAGACTGGAGGGAGAAGACCGGAGGGAGAAGACTGGAGGGAGAAGACTGGAGGGAGAATGCCGGAGGCAGAAGACTGGAGGGAGAAGACTGGAGGCAGAAGACTGGAGGGCAGAATACTGGAGGGAGAAGACCAAAGGCAGAAGACTTGAGGGAGAATACCGGAGGCAGAAGACCAGAGGGCGAAGACTGGAGGCAGAAGACCGGAGGCAGAAGACTGGAGGTAGAAGACTGGAGGGAGAAGACTGGAGGCAGAAGACTGTAGGGAGAATACCGGAGGCAGAAGACCGGAGGCAGAAGACTGGAGGGAGAATACCAGAGGCAGAAGACCGGAGGCAGAACACTGGAGGGAGAAGACTGGAGGCAGAAGACTGGAGGGAGAATACCGGAGGCAGAAGACTGGAGGGAGAAGACTGGAGGGAGAATACCAGAGGCAGAATACCGGAGGCAGAAGACCGGAGGGAGAAGACTGGAGGGCAGAATACTGGAGGGAGAAGACCGGAGGCAGAAGACTTGAGGGAGAATACCGGAGGCAGAAGACTGGAGGGAGAAGACTGGAGGCAGAAGACTGGAGGCAGAAGACTGGAGGGAGAATACCGGAGGCAGAAGACTGGAGGGAGAAGACTGGAGGGAGAATACCAGAGGCAGGATACCGGAGGCAGAAGACCGGAGGGAGAAGACTGGAGGGCAGAATACTGGAGGGAGAAAACCGGAGGCAGAAGACTCGAGGGAGAATACCGGAGGCAGAAGACTGGAGGCAGAAGACAGGAGGGAGAATACTGGAGGGAGAAGACTGGAGGGAGAATACTGGAGGGAGAAGACCGGAGGGAGGAGACTGGAGGCAGAAGACCGGAGGGAGAAGACTGGAGGGAGAAGACTGGAGGCAGAAGACCGGAGGGAGAAGACTGGAGGGAGAAGACCGGAGGGAGAAGACCGAAGGCAGAAGACAAGAGGGAGAAGACTGGAGGCAGAAGAGCAGAGGGAGAAAACTGGAGGGAGAAGACCGGAGGGAGAAGACTGGAGGGAGAAGACTGGAGGCAGAAGACCGGAGGCAGAAGACTGGAGGGAGAAGACTGGAGGCAGAAGACTGGAGGGAGAATACCGGAGGCAGAATACCGGAGGCAGAAGACCGGAGGGAGAAGACTGGAGGGCAGAATACTGGAGGGAGAAGACCGGAGGCAGAAGACTTGAGGGAGAATACCGGAGGCAGAAGACTGGAGGGAGAAGACTGGAGGCAGAAGACTGGAGGCAGAAGACTGGAGGGAGAATACCGGAGGCAGAAGACTGGAGGGAGAAGACTGGAGGGAGAATACCAGAGGCAGGATACCGGAGGCAGAAGACCGGAGGGAGAAGACTGGAGGGCAGAATACTGGAGGGAGAAAACCGGAGGCAGAAGACTCGAGGGAGAATACCGGAGGCAGAAGACTGGAGGCAGAAGACAGGAGGGAGAATACTGGAGGGAGAAGACTGGAGGGAGAATACTGGAGGGAGAAGACCGGAGGGAGGAGACTGGAGGCAGAAGACCGGAGGGAGAAGACTGGAGGGAGAAGACTGGAGGCAGAAGACCGGAGGGAGAAGACTGGAGGGAGAAGACCGGAGGGAGAAGACCGAAGGCAGAAGACAAGAGGGAGAAGACTGGAGGCAGAAGAGCAGAGGGAGAAAACTGGAGGGAGAAGACCGGAGGGAGAAGACTGGAGGGAGAAGACTGGAGGCAGAAGACCGGAGGCAGAAGACTGGAGGGAGAAGACTGGAGGCAGAAGACTGGAGGGAGAATACCGGAGGCAGAATACCGGAGGCAGAAGACTGGAGGCAGAAAACCGTAGGGAGAATACTGGAGGGAGAAGACTGGAGGGAGAATACCAGAGGCAGAAGACCAGAGGGAGAAGACCGGAGGGAGAAGACTGGAGGCAGAAGACTGGAGGAAGAAGACTGGAGGGAGATTTTTAATTAAGGACTTGTCTAAACATCTCTTGTTTTTATCTACACTGCCTTTTTGGGGGTGAATGGGTAGGGGTACAATTCACCCTCTACTCATTCAACATGCCCCTGTTGAAGACCCCCTTGGTCGAAACGCGTCCTTCCTTACGCTGCTTAGATTTTATTTCAATTGTGATCACTTTTATCCATTTTTTGTATGGTATTTTTAGAAATAAAAATCCCTGGTTTACCTGCACTATGCAGAAGCTTTTTATCTTTTATTTGCATATTACCCCGATGCAAGAAACTGCCTTCCAGTAGCCCTACTTCCATCACAGGGTCTGGATCAAATCTGTCCCCGGCTTCTCCTTGGAACACATCCTTGAGGTCTATTGGCTGATATCCAGTTGGCGGCCCTTCCTGATGTTTCTTCACCCCACCAGAGAAGTCGAGAAGTGAGACAGAGGTTCCACCGTTCCGGATATCGTTTTCCAGCCTAGGTTTGGCTCCATGCACCATTGACTCCATGTCATACGACAGTGGAGTCCACGTCATCTGGTAAGAGTACCCATCTTATCTTACTTCCTGATGTTTTCATTCTGATGCCCCATATCGAGATGTTGGTTTACAGCTACGGAAGTTCTGTACCCCGTTGTTGACTCACACTCACAGATCCACATCGTGCACTATTGACTTTATTTTCTAGTCTCACATCATTTTTTGGTCCATACCAGTTCCTCTTATTAATTTGAGTTTGGAATCATCCATTTACCATATGTGGACATTTTATACTGTGTTTGTTCATTTCATTTCACTTATGGTTTTTGCACATATGCTTTACTGTTCAGTACAGCATCTCTTACTTAATTGTTTCACTACACCCTAACTTCCTAATACTTCTTAGCACTGCATTTTTTTCCCAGTTACCAGTTATTGTTTGTCACAATGTATGCAGCTGCTGGCTCACATATATTTTATTTTTGCTATTAGAGCGCAGTGCTTTCATATTCTCATGGCTCCATCAATACCCCTGATCCCATCCCAGCTCCATCCTTCCCCCTGATCTCACCCTGATGCCATCCATCCCCCCTGATCTTGTCCCAGCTCCATCCTTCTCCCCTGATCCCATCCCAGCTCCATTCATACCCTGATCCCATCCCAGCTCTATTCATCCCCTGATCCCATCCCAGCTCCATTCATACATTCATACCCTGATCCCATCCCAGCTCTATTCATCCCCTGATCCCATCCCAGCTCCATTCATCCCCTGATCCCATCCCAGCTCTATTCATCCCCTGATCCCATCCCAGCTCCATTCATACATTCATACCCTGATCCCATCCCAGCTCTATTCATCCCCTGATCCCATCCCAGCTCCATTCATCCCCTGATCCCATTCCAGCTCTATTCATCCCCTGATCCCATCCCAGCTCCATCCTTCCCCTTGATCCCATCCTGGCTCCATCCATCCCCCAATCCCATCCAGGCTACATCCATCCCCCGATCCCATCCCGGCTCCATCCATCCACTGATCCCATCCCAGCTTCATCCTTCCCCCTGATCCCATCCCGCGCTATCTATCCCCCTGATCCCATCCCAGCTCCATCCAGCCCCTTGATCCCATCCCAGCTCCATCCTTCCCCTTGATCCCATCCCGGCTCCATCCATCCCCTGATCCCATCACAGCTCTATCCATCCCCAATCCCATCCCAGCTCCATCCTTCCCCTTGATCACATCCCGACTCCACCCCCCCTCACCTTCTTCCCATGCCTCCCTCTTCTGAAAGCCTGGTATACACAGAAATATTTACAGACCTCACGGGAGCGGGGGGGGGGGAGATCTAGGTGTTGCTGGCGAGAGAGAGCACAGCACATTCAGCTCATGAGTAGGAGCGGGGGGGTCTGCTGCTGGTGCTGGCGGGGGGCTGGAGCACCCACCACCCACACTGGCAGGACTGTCAGAAGCCTATGCTGCTGTGGAAACCCTACCTTAGATCCGCCCGTGGTGTTGCTGTCCCCCCTCCTCCTCTGTGTACAGAAAAGCACAGGAAGAGGAGGGGTGGATTCAGTGCCGGGGAGGGATGCCTGCTGTGATACTTGGTGTTGCTCATGGCGCGTGATAACCAAGACGCCCCGTATGCGACACGAGCGTTCTGGGACTCAGCCCTGATTCTCTGGGACAGGGACCAATTTCCGGGACAGTCCCGGCGAATCAGGGACGGTTGGGAGGTATGTATGGGGCCCTGTCGGGCAGGTGATATGGGGCCCTTTAGGGCAGGTGATGTGGGGCCCCATCAGTCAGGTGATATGGGGCCCTGTCAGACAGGTGATGTGGGGCCCTGTCAGACAGGTGATATGGGACTCCGTCAGTCAGGTGATATGGGGCCCTGGAAGACAGGTGATATGGGGCCCCGGAAGACAGGTGATATGGGGCCCTGTCAGGCAGGTGATACGGGGCCCTGTCAGACAGGTGATATGGGGCTCTGTCAGACAGGTTTTATGGGGCCCTGTCAGGCAGGTGATACGGGGCCCTGTCAGACAGGTGATATGGGGCCCTGTCAGACAGGTTATATGGGGCCCTGTCGGGCAGGTGATATGGAGCCCTGTCGGGCAGGTGATATGGAGCCCTGTCAGACAGGTGATATGGGGCTCTGTCAGGCAGGTGATATGGGGCCCTGTCAGACAGGTGATATGGGGCCCTGTCAGACAGGTTATATGGGGCCCTGTCGGGCAGGTGATATGGGGCCCTGTCAGACAGGTGATATGGGGCCCTGTCAGGCAGGTGATATGGGGCCCTGTCAGACAGGTGATATGGGGCCCTGTCAGACAGGTGATATGGGGCCCTGTCAGACAGGTTATATGTGGCCCTGTCGGGCAGGTGATATGGAGCCCTGTCGGGCAGGTGATATGAGGCCCTGTCAGACAGGTGATATGGAGCCCTGTCGGGCAGGTGATATGAGGCCCTGTCAGACAGGTGATATGGGGCCCTGTCAGACAGGTGATATGGGGCCCTGTCAGACAGGTAATATGGGGCCCTGTCAGACAGGTTATATGGGGCCCTGTCGGGCAGGTGATATGAGGCCCTGTCGGGCAGGTGATATGGGGCTCTGTCAGGCAGGTTATATGGGACCCTGTCGGGCAGCTGATATGGGGCCCTGTCGAGCAGGTGATATGGGGCCCCCATCAGGCAGGTGATATGGGGCCCCAGGATTTCTAATGGCAGTTCTGAGTGTTTGTACAATTATTGAGTATTTATGGTTCAGTGCAAACAAATAGCGCAGATTTCCATCATTATATATTTATAAAATTAAATGAACATTTTAAAGCTGATATGAAGACTTCAGTGATTGCGGAAAGTGGAGCTGGAACTTCAAAACGTCCAATCAGTGAAAGACGCGTTTGGAGACGGAGCGTCAGCTCCTGTGGGCGATCGTTGTCGGGAACAGGTCCTCTTTGTTCCCGTTCTGGGGATGAAGCCACAATAAGCAGTAGGAAATATTTTGCACTTGGCGTTATTCCTTGGAGGAACTCCCCGGAGAGCGCCGGCTTTGTGGAGGATGAATAGGGCCAGTCTTAGCCCGTGCCAGGGCAGTGCCGCTTGTGATGAAATGTTTTTGAGCGTCAGAAGGTATCTCGCCGGCCAGGTTCTCTGCTCTTAATACTGGGTTTTTCTGCGGCGTAATTCACATCGGGGAGAAAATGTCACCAGACCGCAACGCCTGACAGAGATTTATTACTGCCGCTCGCCTGATGGTTCCACCTTCCATGACTCAGATGACCCAAAAATTGTGTATATTTCACACTGTCACATTCACTTAGCGGCCCGGGAAATATCGCTCCGCCGCTTAAAGGGACATTGTTCTCTTAATTCAGGAAGAACATAGGTGATGAAACACAAAAATACAATCTACACTAACCGTACATTTTATTAGGTACACCTTGCTAGTAACGGGTTGGACCCCCTTTATCTATCCATGTCTCCATCCACCCATCCCTCCACCCATGTCTCCATCCATCCATCCATCCTAGTCTCCATCCATCCATATCTTCATATCTCCAGCTATCCATCCATCCATGTCTCCATCCATCCATGTCTCCATCCATCCATTAATTCATCCATGTCTCCATCCATCCACCCACCCATGTCTCCATCCATCCATCCATCCATCCTAGTCTCCATCCATCCATATCTTCATATCTCCATCTATCCATCCATCCATGTCTCCATCCATCCATCCATCCATCCCAGTCTCCATCCATCCATATCTTCATATCTCCATCTATCCATCCATCCATGTCTCCATCCATCCATTAATTCATCCATGTCTCCATCCATCCATCCCTCCACTCATGTCTCCATCCATCCATCCATCCATCCATCCATGTCTCCATCAATCCATATCTTCATTTATACCTCCATCCATGTCTCCATCCATCTGTCCATGTCTCCATCAATCCTTCCATCCATCCATCTATGTCTCCATCCATCCATATCTTCATATGTCCATCCATCCATGTCTCCATCCATCCATATCTTCATATCTCCATCCATCCATCTATCCATCCATCCATGTCTCCATCCATCCATATCTTCATATCTCCATCCATCCATCCATGTTTCCATCCATATCTTCATATTTCCATCCATGTCTCCCTCCACCCATGTCTTCATCCATCCATGTCTCCATCCATCTATCCATCTATCTATGTCTCCATCCACCCATCCCTCCATCCATGTCTCCATCCACCCAACCCTCCATCCATCCATGTCTCCATCCATCTATCCATCCATCCATTCATGTCTCCATCCATCCATGTCTCCATCCATGTCTCCATCCACCCAACCCTCCATGTCTCCATCCATCCATGTCTCCATCCATTTCTCCATCCACCCAACCCTCCATCCATGTCTCCATCAATCCATCCATGTCTCCATCTATCCATGTCTCTCTCTCCATCCATCCATCAATGTCTCCATCCCTGTCTCCATCCATCCATGTCTCACTCCATCCATCCATCCTTGTCTCCATCCATCCTTGTCTCCATGCTTTATTTTGATGAGAAATCGCTTTAACCCCCCCCCCCCTACATTTCTAGCCATGGCCACCTTGAGTAAGGGCAGATGTCTCATGTAGCATTTACTTCCTGGAATCCATCAGCCCTTAGCTTAGGCATGCAGGCCGGAGGTTGTGCTTAGCTGAGAAAACCCCTCCTTCAATGAAGACTCCTGGGATGTATGACATCATTTGCCTAGGCCTAAAATCAGGAAGTAACTGAGGAAATGTAAAAAAAAAGGTTAAAAAAAAGTAAATAGGAAGGTATATCATATCTATTTACTAATGTTAGAAGTAGAAGGATTTCAAATACTCATAGCTGATCGAGAGAGTGAAGTTCCACTTCACTCTGGTACTGGTTCACTCTGGTAAGCTCTGGATCAGCTTTTAAATCGTGCAACTTCACTTGAAATCGCACGATTTCGAAGCCGCATGTCAGTGTGCCTTGGCTGACAGCTCTGGGGGCTCCATGCACAGATGTCTATGCAAGTCGCACCTGAAATCACCAAAACTAGTGCAGAAACTACTTTTTCAAATCGTTGCGGGACACCACAAAGTCCGCGTCGCACCCATTTTGAACAGTTCCATTGCCGTCAATAGGGTGCCACTTGTCATGCGATTTGACCTGTCAAATCGCATGACAAGTCGCACCGGTGTGAACGTAACACTAAGCGACTCTACCTGAACTCTGCCTGAACCATGTGAGCTCACCAATACTTCTGGGAAAATAGCAGGCCTAGGGGCATGGAAGCTGTCACTTCTGACTAAACGCGTGGGGGGAGCTACGTACTGTGACATCATCACCTGCCCTGTAAAATGCGATTGGGCTTATTTTGGGCAGTTTTATATACAGTGCTATGAATATTTTACATATGTAAGTGCAATTATTTAAATTTCAAGAAATCACTGCTTCAGAGTTTGCACTGTGTGGAGCGTTGAGTCTCCTCCTTCATTTTAACATGTTGCCATGACATCATGCAGTATATGACTTCTCTATTATATGAGAGTCGTATCTCCTCCGTAAACCTCTTGCTGTGTCCCATTATGGAAATGTGGAGAGGCGGCAACTCTTCTTTTCCCAAAGAATCACTTTAATTTATTGAGTGGAGTGTACAAAAATACACTGGTTTACGCGTTTTCGTCAATAAGCCTTAATCACAGCCTGTGTCCCTTTTTTAGGCGGTGGAGATTCACTTGGAGTGGGATTCACCGTGTTTGGATTGGTACACACAATTGTAACTCTTTGAAGGCATTCATGAGTAGAAAATTCCAGGGGTGCTTGGACAAGGGCTGTGTAAGGCCCCCCCCCCATCATCTCGGGCCCCTCATACAAGTACGGGGCAGAGGGCCAAATCACACTATAACACATGCGTTAACCTGCATTGTCACACTGCATGGCAACACACCCCGCTCATTGTGGTGACATTCATTGTCAATAGCACCCCAGCGCACTCTACAGTAGAGTGCAACGCACCGCAACTCACCACGGCGCATGTACCCACAAGGGTTGTGTGCATTTCTTCTCACCCGTTGTGGTGGGTTAGCAGCACATGCCTATTGTAGTTCAGAGGCCACCTCCTAAAACTCCCCGACAACCCCTCCATCACTCCACCTCCCCTTAACCAGACGTGTGCAATTCGTTTCGCTCCGAATTAGTTTTATAATGAATTTCAACAAATTTGTTCATTCGGAAATATTCGAAAATTCTGAAATGTAAAATTTCGGAAATTCGAAAATCCGAAAATAAGAGCAGAAAATTCTAAAGAACGAAAATCCGAAAATAAGAACAGAGAATTCTAAAGAACGAAAATCCGAAAATCCGAAAATGACATCGGCACATGCGCACTCGGGCAAACTGAAGCAATGGCACATATGTTCCGTTGCTTCAGTCTGTGTGCCGTTACTGGCGGCTCCCTCTGGCATGCGCGGGAGTGACGTCATCGCGGCTCCGGCCAATCACAGCGCCAGAGCCGTGATACCCGGAAGTAACCCCCGGGAGAGATGTCACCAGCCGGAGGGGGAGAGGAGGACGGCTGCGGGGGCTTCGTTCTCGGGTAAGTAATTCATAATGAATTACTTCATTATAACTCATATAACTCATTATGTCTTTGTCTTACAGGTTTTTTTTTTTTTTTACCCGGGTTTACAATCACTTTAACTATTACTAACTATTAAATTACAGGTATTGGAATTTCCTTTAACCACTTCTGGACCGCCGCACGCCGATATACGTCCTTACTTTGAAGAGGAATAAGGTTGTTATGGCAGCAGCTAGCTGCCAAAAACCCCGGTATCCTCTTCTCCGGCTGGCGGTCCGGTTTCCGATAAGAGTGGTCTCTGCGGCGGATTCGCCGCAAGATCACTTTTATCGGCGGCGGGAGATGGGGCCTCCCGCCGCGCTCCGCCGCCCTCCGCCGATTACCGGATCAGTCTGCAGCGGCGGAGGCGATCGGATCCTCTTCCTTGCTGGGTATGGAGACAAGTGAGGGGAAGATGGTCCCCCACCCGTCTCCATAACAATGCAGGGCGGAAGTGACGTCAAAACGCCACTTCCACCCAGAGCTCCTAAAGGGACATTTTTGAAAAAAATGTTTGGCTTCTGTTAGAGGGTCATCGCTCCCCACATTCATGACCAGTGCTGCTAATCAGTGCCCACCAGTGCCTCATCATCAGGGTCACTTATCAGTGCCGACTACCAGTGCCTATCAGTGCCACCTATCAGTGCTGCCTATCAGTGCCTATCAGTGCCACTTGTCAGTGCTCTTCAGTGCCACCTATTAGTGCCCATCAGTGCCTCCTAATCAGTGCCACCTATCAGTGCTGCCTATCAGTGCCTATCAGTGCCACTTGTCAGTGCTCTTCAGTGCCACCTATTAGTGCCCATCATTGCCCCCTGATCTGCGCCCACCAGTGCTGCTTTATCAGTGCCCATCAGAGCCGCCCAGTGTTAATTTTGACAACAAATTTCAATCTAGTTTTAGTTATAGTCTAAAATTGTTATTTTAGTTATTGACTAAAATGCCATTTTACTTTTATTGGTATTTTAGTCATCTCAATTGTTTTAGTTTTAGTTGTATTTAGTCGACTAAAATAGTATTAATTTAGTCAAGGAAATTCACACTGGTGCCACCTCATCACTGCTCATCAGTGCAGCCTCTCAGTGCCCATTAGTGCAGCCTCATCAGTGCCCATCAGTGCCACCTCATCAATGCAGCCTCATCAGTGCAGCCTCATCAGTGCCCATCACTGCTACCTCATCAGTGCCACCTCATCAGTGCCGCCTCATCAGTGCCACCTCATCAGTGCAGCCTCATCAGTGCAGTCTCATCAGTGCCCATCACTGCCACCTCATCCATGCCACCTCATCAGTGCAGCCTCATCAGTGCCCATCACTGCTACCTCATCAGTGCCACCTCATCAGTGCAGCCTCATCAGTGCCACCTCATCAGTGCAGCCTCATCAGTGCAGCCTTATCAGTGCCCATCACTGCCACCTCATCAGCGCCACCTCATCAGTGCCGCCTCATCACTGCCACCTCATCAGTGCCGCCTCATCAGTGCCACTTCATCAGTGCAGCCTCATCAGTGCAGCCTTATCAGTGCCCATCACTGCCACCTCATCAGCGCCACCTCATCAGTGCCGCCTCATCACTGCCACCTCATCAGTGCCGCCTCATCACTGCCACTTCATCAGTGCAGCCTCATCAGTGTAGCCTTATCAGTGCCCATCACTGCCACCTCATCAGTGCCGCCTCATCACTGCCACCTCATCAGTGCCGCCTCATCACTGCCACTTCATCAGTGCAGCCTCATCAGTGCAGCCTCATCAGTGCCCATCACTGCTACCTCATCAGTGCCACCTCATCAGTGCAGCCTCATCAGTGCCACCTCATCAGTGCAGCCTCATCAGTGCAGCCTTATCAGTGCCCATCACTGCCACCTCATCAGCGCCACCTCATCAGTGCCGCCTCATCACTGCCACCTCATCAGTGCCGCCTCATCAGTGCCACTTCATCAGTGCAGCCTCATCAGTGCAGCCTTATCAGTGCCCATCACTGCCACCTCATCAGCGCCACCTCATCAGTGCCGCCTCATCACTGCCACCTCATCAGTGCCGCCTCATCACTGCCACTTCATCAGTGCAGCCTCATCAGTGCAGCCTTATCAGTGCCCATCAATGCCACCTCATCAGCGCACATCAGTGAAGGAGAAAAATTACCTGTTTGCAAAATTTTATAACAAAACAAACAATGAAAAAGTTTTCTTTTTTTTCAAAATTTTTGGTCTTTTTTTGTTTGTTTAGCAAAAAAATAAAAGACCCCCCCCCAGTGTGGATTAAATACCGCCAAAAGAAATCTCTATTTGTGAGGAAAAAAAATGATAAAAATGTCATACGTGTTCAGTGTTGTATGACCACGCAATTGTCATTCAGAATGTGACAGCGCTGAGAGCCGGGAATTGGCCTGGGCAGGAAGGGGGTGAAAGTGCCCAGGAGGCGAATTAACCACAAATAACAACTAAGTAACAATTTAACATTACAACAAAATCTACTGTCCGTGCCCCCCGGCCGCTAAACCCCGCCTCCGGCACATGAACATTCGCCCACCGACCTCCCAGGTCTACCACTGCCTGGTCCCTATTACTGAACCACACCCAACCAGAGGACACCATACTAACTGACCAATCCCCAACTTGTATCCCACCAACCGCCACATAATAACTACACGCCTCCTGCCTGCATAGCCAATCCCAGGGAGGGAGGGAGGGACTTCCAGACTCCAACTGTTACAGTCCAACCCCCTCCCTGCGGTCTAATCTCCTAGAGCTCCTCCCCATAACCTCCTCCACCAATCACGTAAGTAAACCTCCTACATCCCCACTCCCACCCTGTCATGCCAGTCCTCCGCTTCATTTGTTCCGCAACGCTCCGGACCTTCCCTTCATAACGAATGAGTTGCCTTACCGCGATGCTCTGCGGCGCACGTTAACGCACCGTAATGAATCCCTTGAGTACGAATGAGACACCCTATTGGCTAATTTACATCTGGCATTGCGTTAACGCAAGCATTGCACACAACGAACGTTGCGCGTATTAACGCATTGCGGCGCCATTAGTTTTGAACAGCAACTCAATGCGCCGCGGCAAAAATTTTGAGACGCGTCCGTTTTTTTGTTTTGTTTTTTTTTTTAGGACGTTATGGCGTGTCGATGTTAATAGACAAGTCAACGCAAGGATTTAACGGGCGATAACGCATGTGCTTTTTTTTTTTAAACGCACCGCATAAACGTAAATTGGCGCCCCCCCACGTTGTGGGCGGGATTTGGAAGCCTCCTTTTTTTTGTTATTTTATTTGTCAGTTCATCCTCTGTTCTCGGCCACGTCTCCAGGGGTGACGATTCTCAGAGGCGATGTTGTGACATGTTGATCGCGGCGTCCGTTCGACGTTACATATTAAAAAGCGTCAGCAATACCGCCATTGAAAAAAAAAAAAATCCGCCCCCTCCCCAGGCCGCCGTTCCCTCACGGCGCCCCATAAACATGAAAAACTCGGCTGTCTCGCAGATCTGGTGCTGATGCAGCTTCTCGGCTCGCGCTCGGGGGATGGAGCTACGTAAATACACATAAAACCGCCATAAAAGCGCTGAAATATGGCGAGCCGTTAAAATGCAGAAAAATGGAGAGCAAATTTTGCTGTTTTGTTTTATCTTTACGGCTGCAAAGTGGCCGCCCTAACAATAATTTATCGCGCGTCGTGTCTGCGCGAGAAAACGGCACAGATGGAAGCAACTAATTACTCACGCCTTCCTGTACGGCTACAAGCGGGCCGTAAAACACGCCGACAATACCGGCCCGAGAATCTCAAACACCTTAACCCCTCCGTCGCCCGCCGCAACCGAGCGCGCCGCAAACCCAGAGGAGGCCGGCGTGGAGCTCGGCGCCTGTGTGAGAAGCCTTTGATGGAAGCTGACCTTTCCTTTTCGAAGCATCTCCCTCTCAGTGATGCTGTACAGGAGCCTAACCGCCCCGCACTCGGTACTCACCTGCAGGTGGGATGATGGTCGCTTCAATCAACGGCTTCACACAGGGGGGAGAAGAATCTGCCATCACTGAGCTGCTTCTGAAAACTGCCATTTCCCTGGCTATCTCTACTCTCAGACTGACGGAGAACAAGCCTGCAGCCAGTGAAGTCACAATCCCTGATCTGCCTATTTGGCCAGTCGTGGGGCTCCTGAATCAGCATGATAGCCAGGCAACCAGCATTTCCAAAGGAGGGAGGCCATTTATAGTCTTTACTCTACCTTTGTTAGTGAGATGCAGGCGGAAGGTGCTCCAAGAGGGATGTTGGAGGCGTGGTGTTTCCTGTGTTGGAATGCGGGAGTTCCTAATGTTTGGGGTATGGTGTTCCCTATGTTGGGGGTATGGTGTTCCCTATGTTGGGGGTATGGTGTTTCCTGTGTCGGGGGTGCAGTGTTCACTACGTTGGAGGCGCGGTGTTCCCTATGTTGGGATGCAGTAGTTCCTTATGTTGGAGGCGCGGTGTTCCCTATGTTGGGATGCGGTAGTTCCTTATGTTGGAGGCGCGGTGTTCCCTATGTTGGGATGCGGTAGTTCCTTATGTTGGAGGCGCGGTGTTCCCTACTTTGGGATGCGGTAGTTCCTTATGTTGGAGGCGTGGTGTTCCCTATGTTGGGATGCGGTAGTTCCTTATGTTGGAGGCGCGGTGTTCCCTATGTTGGGATGCGGTAGTTCCTTATGTTGGAGGCGCGGTGTTCCCTATGTTGGGATGCGGTAGTTCCTTATGTTGGAGGCACGGTGTTCCCTATGTTGGGATGCGGTAGTTCCTTATGTTGGAGGCGCGGTGTTCCCTACTTTGGGATGCGGTAGTTCCTTATGTTGGAGGCGCGGTGTTCCCTATGTTGGGATGCGGTAGTTCCTTATGTTGGAGGCGCGGTGTTCCCTACTTTGGGATGCGGTAGTTCCTTATGTTGGAGGCGCGGTGTTCCCTATGTTGGGATGCGGTAGTTCCTTATGTTGGAGGAATGGTGTTCCCTATGTTGGGGCGTGGTGTTTACAATGATGGGAGCGTGGTGTTCCTGATGTTGGGATGCGGTAGTTCCTTATGTTGGAGGCGTGGTGTTCCCAATGTTGGGGGAGCAGTGTTCCCTACGTTGGGAATGTGGTGTTTCCTGAGTCGGGGGGTGTGGTGTTCCCTATGTTGGAGGTGTGGTGTTCCCTATGTTGGGGGTGCGGTGTTCCCAATGTTGGAGGCGGGTGTTCCCTATGTTAGGATGCGGTGTTCCCCATGTTGGGGGCACGGTGTTCTCTATCTTGGGGGCGTAGTGCTCTCTATGTTGGGGGTGCGGTGCTCTCTATGTTGGGAGCACAGTGTTCCCAATGTTGGGGCTCGGTGTTCTCTATGTTGGGGTGTGGTGTTCTCTATGTTGGGGGTGCGGTGTTCTCTATGTTGGGGTGTGGTGTTCCCTATGTTGGGGTGCGGTGCTCTCTATGTTGGGGGTGCGGTGCTCTCTATGTTGGAGGACGCAGTGTTCTCTATGTTGGGGGTGTGGTGTTCTCTATGTTGGGGGTGCGGTGCTCTCTATGTTGGGGGTGAGGTGCTCTCTATTTTGGGGGTGCGGTGCTCTCTATGTTGGGGGTACAGTGCTCTCTATGTTGGGGGTACGGTGCTCTCTATGTTGGGGGTACGGTGCTCTCTATGTTGGGGGTGAGGTACTCTCTATGTTGGGGGTGCGGTGTTCTCTATGTTGGGGGTGCAGTGTTCTCTATGTTGGGGTGCTGTGTTCTCTATGTTTGGGGTACTGTGTTCTCTATGTTGGGGGTGCTGTGTTCTCTATGTTGGGGGTGCAGTGTTCTCTATGTTGGGGTGCTGTGTTCTCTATGTTGGGGGTGCTGTGTTCTCTATGTTGGGGGCGCTGTGCTCTCTATGTTGGGGGTGCTGTGTTCTCTATGTTGGGGTGCTGTGTTCTCTATGTTTGGGGTACTGTGTTCTCTATGTTGGGGGTGCTGTGTTCTCTATGTTGGGGTGCTGTGTTCTCTATGTTTGGGGTACTGTGTTCTCTATGTTGGGGGTGCGGTGTTCCCTATGTTGGGGGTGTTTTTTTCTCTATGTTGAGGGTGCTGTGTTCCCTATGTTGGGGGTGCGGTGTTCTCTATGTTGGGGGTGCGGTGTTCTCTATGTTGGAGTGCGGTGTTCTCTATGTTGGGGTGCTGTGTTCTCTATGTTGGGGGTGCTGTGTTCTCTATGTTGGGGTGCGGTGTTCTCTATGTTGGGGGTGCTGTGTTCTCTATGTTGAGGTGCGGTGTTCCCTATGTTGGGGTGCGGTGTTCTCTATGTTGGGGTGCTGTGTTCCCTATGTTGAGGTGCGGTGTTCCCTATGTTGGGGTGCGGTGTTCTCTATGTTGGGGTGCTGTGTTCCCTATGTTGAGGTGCGGTGTTCCCTATGTTGGGGTGCGGTGTTCTCTATGTTGGGGTGCTGTGTTCCCTATGTTGAGGTGCGGTGTTCCCTATGTTGGGGTGCGGTGTTCTCTATGTTGGGGTGCTGTGTTCCCTATGTTGAGGTGCGGTGTTCCCTATGTTGGGGTGCGGTGTTCTCTATGTTGGGGGTGCAGTCTTCTCTATGTTGGGGGTGCAGTGTTCCCTATGTTGGGGGTGCAGTGTTCTCTATATTGGGGTGCTGTGTTTTCTATGTTGGGGGTGCTGTGTTCTCTATGTTGGGGGTGCTGTGTTCCCTATGTTGAGGTGCGGTGTTCCCTATGTTGGGGTGCGGTGTTCTCTATGTTGGGGGTGCAGTGTTCTCTATGTTGGGGGTGCAGTCTTCTCTATGTTGGGGGTGCAGTGTTCCCTATGTTGGGGGTGCAGTGTTCTCTATGTTGGGGTGCTGTGTTCTCTATGTTGGGGGTGCTGTGTTCTCTATGTTGGGGTGCGGTGTTCTCTATGTTGGGGGTGCGGTGTTCTCTATGTTGGGGGTGCGGTGTTCTCTATGTTGGGGTGCTGTGTTCTCTATGTTGGGGTGCGGTGTTCTCTATGTTGGGGGTGCTGTGTTCTTTATGTTGGGGTGCGGTGTTCTCTATGTTGGGGGTGCTGTGTTCTCTATGTTGGGGGTGCTGTGTTCTCTATGTTGGGGGTGCGGTGTTCTCTATGTTGGGGGTGCTGTGTTCTCTATGTTGGGGTGCGGTGTTCTCTATGTTGGGGGTGCAGTGTTCTCTATGTTGGGGGTGCTGTGTTCTCTATGTTGGGGGTGCGGTGTTCTCTATGTTGGGGGGTGCGGTGTTCTCTATGTTGGGGTGCTGTGTTCTCTATGTTGGGGGGTGCGGTGTTCTCTATGTTGGGGGTGCTGTGTTCTCTATGTTCGGGGGCTGTATTCTCTATGTTGGGGGTGCGGTGTTCTCTACGTTGGGGGTGCGGTGTTCTCTATGTTGGGGGTGCTGTGTTCTCTACGTTGGGGGTGCGGTGTTCTCTATGTTCGGGGGCTGTATTCTCTATGTTGGGGTGCTGTGTTCTCTATGTTGGGGGTGCGGTGTTCTCTATGTTGGGGGTGCGGTGTTCTCTATGTTGGGGGTGCTGTGTTCTCTATGTTGGGGTGCGGTGTTCTCTATGTTGGGGGTGCTGTGTTCTCTATGTTGGGGTGCTGTGTTCTCTATGTTGGGGGTGCTGTGTTCTCTATGTTGGGGTGCTGTGTTCTCTATGTTGGGGTGCGGTGTTCTCTATGTTGGGGGTGCGGTGTTCTCTATGTTGGGGGTGCTGCGTTCTCTATGTTGGGGGTGCTGTGTTCTCTATGTTGGGGTGCGGTGTTCTCTATGTTGGGGGTCCGGTGTTCTCTATGTTGGGGGTGCTGTGTTCTCTATGTTGGGGTGCTGTGTTCTCTATGTTGGGGTGCGGTGTTCTCTATGTTGGGGGTGCGGTGTTCTCTATGTTGGGGGTGCTGTGTTCTCTATGTTGGGGGTGCTGTGTTCTCTATGTTGGGGTGCGGTGTTCTCTATGTTGGGGGTCCGGTGTTCTCTATGTTGGGGGTGCGGTGTTCTCTATGTTGGGGTGCTGTGTTCTCTATGTTGGGGGTGCTGTGTTCTCTATGTTGGGGGTGCTGTGTTCTCTATGTTGGGGTGCTGTGTTCTCTATGTTGGGGGTGCTGTGTTCTCTATGTTGGGGTGCGGTGTTCTCTATGTTGGGGTGTGGTGTTCTCTATGTTGGGGTGCTGTGTTCTCTATGTTGGGGGTGCGGTGTTCTCTATGTTGGGGGTGCTGTGTTCTCTATGTTGGGGTGCGGTGTTCTCTATGTTGGGGTGTGGTGTTCTCTATGTTGGGGGTGCGGTGTTCTCTATGTTGGGGGTGCTGTGTTCTCTATGTAGGGGGTGCGGTGTTCTCTATGTTGGGGGTGCGGTGTTCTCTATGTTGGGGGTGCGGTGTTCTCTATGTTGGGGTGCGGTGTTCTCTATGTTGAGGTGCGGTGTTCTCTATGTTGGGGGTGCGGTGTTCTCTATGTTGGGGGTGCTGTGTTCTCTATGTTGGGGGTGTGGTGTTCTCTATGTTGGGGTGTGGTGTTCTCTATGTTGGGGGTGCTGTGTTCTCTATGTTGGGGGTGTGGTGTTCTCTATGTTGGGGGTGCGAAGTTCTCTATGTTGGGGGTGCGGTGTTCTCTATGTTGGGGGTGCGGTGTTCTCTATGTTGGGGGTGCGGTGTTCTCTATGTTGGGGTGCTGTGTTCTCTATGTTGGGGGTGCGGTGTTCTCTATGTTGGGGGTGCGGTGTTCTCTATGTTGGGGGTGCTGTGTTCTCTATGTTGGGGTGCTGTGTTCTCTATGTTGGGGGTGCGGTGTTCTCTATGTTGGGGGTGCGGTGTTCTCTATGTTGGGGGTGCTGTGTTCTCTATGTTGGGGGTGCGGTGTTCTCTATGTTGGGGGTGCGGTGTTCTCTATGTTGGGGGTGCTGTGTTCTCTATGTTGGGGGTGCTGTGTTCTCTATGTTGGAGTGCGGTGTTCTCTATGTTAGGGGTGCGGTGTTCTCTATGTTGGGGGTGCGGTGTTCTCTATGTTGGGGGTGCGGTGTTCTCTATGTTGGGGGTGCGGTGTTCTCTATGTTGGGGTGCGGTGTTCTCTATGTTGAGGTGCGGTGTTCTCTATGTTGGGGGTGCGGTGTTCTCTATGTTGGGGGTGCTGTGTTCTCTATGTTGGGGGTGTGGTGTTCTCTATGTTGGGGTGTGGTGTTCTCTATGTTGGGGGTGCTGTGTTCTCTATGTTGGGGGTGTGGTGTTCTCTATGTTGGGGGTGCGAAGTTCTCTATGTTGGGGGTGCGGTGTTCTCTATGTTGGGGGTGCGGTGTTCTCTATGTTGGGGGTGCAGTGTTCTCTATGTTGGGGTGCTGTGTTCTCTATGTTGGGGGTGCGGTGTTCTCTATGTTGGGGGTGCGGTGTTCTCTATGTTGGGGGTGCTGTGTTCTCTATGTTGGGGTGTGGTGTTCTCTATGTTGGGGGTGCTGTGTTCTCTATGTTGGGGGTGCGGTGTTCTCTATGTTGGAGTGCGGTGTTCTCTATGTTAGGGGTGCGGTGTTCTCTATGTTGGGGGTGTGGTGTTCTCTATGTTGGGGGTACGGTGTTCTCTATGTTGGGGTGTGGTGTTCTCTATGTTGGGGTGTGGTGTTCTCTATGTTGGGGGTGCGGTGTTCTCTATGTTGGGGTGCGGTGTTCTCTATGTTGGGGGTGCTGTGTTCTCTACGTTGGGGGTGCTGTGTTCTCTATGTTGGGGGTGCTGTGTTCTCTATGTTGGAGTGCGGTGTTCTCTATGTTGGGGGTGCTGTGTTCTCTACGTTGGGGGTGCTGTGTTCTCTATGTTGGGGGTGCTGTGTTCTCTATGTTGGAGTGCGGTGTTCTCTATGTTGGGGGTGCGGTGTTCTCTATGTTGGGGGTGCGGTGTTCTCTATGTTGGGGTGCGGTGTTCTCTATGTTGAGGTGCGGTGTTCTCTATGTTGGGGGTGCGGTGTTCTCTATGTTGGGGGTGCTGTGTTCTCTATGTTGGGGGTGTGGTGTTCTCTATGTTGGGGTGTGGTGTTCTCTATGTTGGGGGTGCGGTGTTCTCTATGTTGGGGGTGCTGTGTTCTCTATGTTAGGGGTGCCAGTCCCCTGCTGGCTCCTAACACCAGCCATGATCTGCCTGCATTGCATAGAGAAGCACATCACCGGGTATAAAAAAAGAGTATGTAATGAAAATAGAAAGATTTACAAATTTTTTTTTTTATTATCATTTTGATGAGGGGGGAGGGGAGAGCCAGGAAGGCAAAATATTTTTATTTTTTTTTGCAGTTAGGATTAACCTGGTGAACATGTCGAGAGCCTCGAGTTGCATCTTCTGCCTGAAGGTGCAAATAATGTTTATTAATTAGACAAAGATGTCGTATTTACCTGGGAAATAATATTGAATATAAATAACAAAACAAAAACATAAAGAAAGACAATAAATCCTAAAAAATATTTTGGCTGGCCTGATGTGAACCCAAAATATCAGGAGAACATGAATAGCCCATCAAAATATATAAAAAGATATAAAAAGTAACTAGGAACCCCCCCCCCGCAGCCATTCTTTCCCACAACAAGATGTCCTTAGTATTGATGTCAGCATCATTCAGCCCACTTCCTCTGAGCCCAGATCCTGGATCCACCCTCAGCCTGTGACTAGACAAAAGAAGAAAAGTGAAGAAGTTCTGCTTTGAACCTCGGTGTGAATTCCTCGTCTTCGGCGGTGATGGACCGCGGCCGCTACATAATTCAGGGTTGAACGCTCCGTCAGTCGCTCTTACCGCGATTCCCTCTTAGATTTACCTCCCCGCCAGCCGCAGAACGTCTCCCAGCTGATGTATGAGCGAGGCGGCGTTCCCAGAGATTTAACCTCTATGGTCCCTGTGGCCAAATCCTCATTTATCTCATTTTTTTTTTTTTTAAAACAAATTGATTAAATTTATTATTATATTTAAAGTGGATTGTAAACCTCAGACATGAAATCTGAACAAAGCATATCCCTCTGTAGTGTGTGCTTGTCTCAGTCCAGAGCACTGAGTGTCATTTCTGTCTTCTGCCTCCTTCCTCTGCTAGCAATACATTTCCCCATCGAGCACATATCACCCCCCTCCCCCTCCCCCTCCTAGCACAAATTCTATCCCCTCCCCCAAATCCCCCCTCCTAACACAAATTGCCTCTGTCAATTCCCCCCCCCCCCTCCTACCACAAATCCAGCCCCCCCTCCCCATTGTGCCCCCAGTACAAATTTCCTCCTCCCTGCCTGAAACGAACAGACCTAAAAAGCTACAGAGGCGGGAAATCACCCGAATAAAAATCCGAAAATTTGAAAATGCAAAATAATAACTAACTAATAATAATTACTATTAAATTATAGGTATTGGAATTTCCTTTCAAATTCGGCTGTTAGTGAACGTAACGAATACAAATTTTATTTATTTATTTGTTTTTTATTTGTTTTTCGGGTCATTCAATTATGATCACGATTCAAAAATTCGCAAATTCGAAAATTGGAAAATTTGAAAAATCCGAAAAAAAGGAAGAAAGTAAATCCAAAAATTCTAAAGAATAACGAACTATTGAATTATAAGTGTTGGAACTTCCTATCAAATTTGGCTGTTAGGGAATGTAACGAATACAAATTTTATTTATTTATTTGTTTTTTTTGTTTTTTTTTTCGGTTCATTCGTTTGCGATCGCAATTCATAAATTAAAAAATTAGAAAATTGGAAAATTTCAAAATCCGAAAAAAGAAAGAAAATCCAAAAATTCTAAAGAATAACGAACTATTAAATGATAGGTGTTGGAATTTCTTGTCAAATTTGGCTGTTAGTGAACGTAACGAATACGAATTTATCCGAAGTTAAAAATTATCCGAAATAACGAATGCCGCATCTAAACGAATAGAACGTAATGAATAAATAGTAATAATAATAATATTAATAAAAATGTTTTATTATTAATATTTATTATTGTTAATTCGTTATTCGTTCTTTTGGAGGCTCCTAGGTGCCTCTCTAGGGTATTGTAAGGAAGGTTGGGTTCACTCAAGTCTAAGGAAACTGGTGCTGGCTTATGGGCATGCACCTTGCGAGATGTGCGAGAGCATTAGCGTGGCGTTAGCGCACAGCAGCCTCTATAACACTTCAGGGAGAGGTTGCTGAGGGGTCTTCAGCCAGTTCCTGATTACTGGACCTCCTAATTCTGCCCTTCCTTGTCTTTGGCCTCCTCACTGTGACCTTGGCGCTGCCTTCTACTTCGGCTGACCAGCTTGTTTCCTGGACCTTCCTGATCCAGTACTATGCTGTCCAGCTGTTCCGGACCTGAGTTTGTGCATGGCTCTGCCACTGTGTCCTGATCTTGGGCACCACTGCTCGGCCATGTCTGCCCCTGGCTGGTGCCTCAAGCTCGTTCCTGTCACCTGTAGCGGTACTTGCTGTTCCTGTTCTTGATCCATGCGCCAGGGTCCACATACCTCTGCATCCAGCAGCCACACAGATCCGGTACTGCCTGCCACTCTGGCACCCATGAAAACCCGACACACTCCCTGTCACCACCTTCAGGAGTGTTGGGTCGGAGTTGCAAGATGAGCTTCTTCATCAACTTAAGCTCTACCAGGTACGTGATAGGCAACGCAATCTGTTTCACATTCAGAAGCTTCAATGAATACAGCTATTAAAAATGTTTTGGGGTTATTTACTTAAGAGAGAATGTTAGGGCTTGGATTGGATAGGCCAATAGATGCACTACCAGGTCCAGGGATCTGTTATTTTGGATAACAGTGCATATGAAAGACGAGAGCACCACCACAAATGAACATGTCCAGTAGAAGGTTTATGAAGCGTGATACAAAAGTTGTTACATTTCGGGGGGGGGGGGGGGGGGGCCTAAAGCTCCTTCCTCTGGGAGTGGGACCATATACCACCGCAGCAGCTTCCCAAGCTGTATGATCCCTAAAGAAGGAATTTTGAGAACCTGAAACGCGTTGGTTACTCACTTTTGTATCACATTTAATAAATCTTTCTCTATCATATATCACGGGACACAGAGCCACAGTAATTACTGTATGGGTTATATAGGCACCTTTAGGTGAGGAACACTGGCACACCCTAGACAGGAAGTTTGACTCCCTATATAACCCCTCCCCTTATTGGGAGTACCTCCGTTTTTTCGACAGTGTCTTAGGTGTTGGTCATGAGTAAAGATGTGCTATGCTGAGCTCCACTGGAATATTCCTTTGCTGGGGCAAGCTATGCAACCGAATCCATCCAAAGTGTCTTTTTAGGCCGAATTGAATGGTACCCGGGCCTCGTGTCGGAAGAAACGAGGTTTTGCCTGTAACACTTCTCTTTTTAGAGAGCTGGACCCCGGGATCCAGTGCTTGTTTTTTTCAGCCATATTTCCTGGCGGGGTACTTTATGGATCCAGGGGTGTGGAACCCCCAATAAAAAGGGGCCCCCGGGCCCTGAAGGGTTTTTTTTAAACGGAGCCCACCGTGAGTGGTGAAGATTGGGTCTGTCTGGTTTACCACAGAACCCTGCAGCTGGATAAGGTAAGTGGAGATTCCTAAGGAATTTTCTAATTCATATGGGTTTTCTCCTTTAAGTAAAATGTTGTCATACCTAAAATCGCCACCCGGGGCTGTCAAGAGCACGTACCTGTTCCTTGCTGGTCAGTCTCACTCTGTGTCAGTACAAGCTGCACGCTTCCTCCAGCCCAAGCCTCAGGTAAGATGTTGGAAGTGGGGCTTTTCTTTTAGACATCCCCCACCTGGACTAGTATTTATTTCTGTCCAGGAGGCGAGGGGATGCAGACCAGTCGGTCTCCCGCCGCCACCTCCATAGCATTCTTACAACAGCTCACCTCCTCTCCTCCACCCCAGCCCTCCCCTGCATGCCGTTCCGGTCAGATCGGAGCCCCGCTCGCACGGGAAAGCAGTCTTTCCTGAAAAAAAGTGAGGGGGGGGCGTGGTGGGAAGTCGGAGGGAGGGGGCGAGGCTTAGCGCGGCGTCGCCGTGCTTCAACGTTCACAACGCAGGGGCTGTGTAGGCTATAAATACACCTTTTGCAGGTGCATTCATCTGATGGAGGGACACAGAGCAGATGGAAGGCATGTGAGTGTTGGTGACACAGGCATTCCCCAGGGCACATTTACTTAGCATCAGACTGAGCCTTGATAGCAGCGGCAGTTGCTGGAGTATTTGCTCGGCAGTGCGTGCTTTTTCTGGTAGTACCTCTGCATTTGTGCTTAGCACTATGGGCAGAAGGGGAGGTACAAATACCCCAAAAAACAGGGGCTCAAAGGGATCTCTCTCAGACTCTGAGGACCCTCCTGCAACACCATCCCCTCCCTGAAAGGCATAGGGAGGCCGGGCAGAGAGAGCCATCGGAGTTGTCAGGGGCTGCAACTGCTTCCGGCATTTCAGCTCCTGTATATATTACTGAAGAGGCTTTATCCTTAGCCATAACTGGATTGGAGGAAAGATTAGCAGCTTTAATCGCATCTTCACAGAGTGGAAGAAAATGCATTAGGTCCCCTTCTACCACCCAGGACCCTCAAACAGAGGAACAGTGGGGGAGGGAAGATGATTCTCCCTCAGGCTGATGACTCCTCTTCTGAGGGATCAAGTGGGGAAGGACCTTCTTCAGCTTCGCAGGCTGAGAAATTGTTGGTGCAATCTCTTACTGAAATGGTCCGCTCCACATTTAAGCTACCCTTAACTCGGTCGGATGAAGATCCCACTTCTTGTTTGGGTTCACTGAAGCCTCCTCAAGCTTTTCCTGTACATTCATTGCTGGAACAGCTTATGTATTCTGAGTGGGATCACCCAGATTAGCATTTCTTCCCTCCTAAAAAGTTTTCAACACTTTATCCTATGCAGGAAAAATTTACAAAGATGTGGGGTATACCGGCAATTGACGCCGCTATATCCTCTGTAAATAAAAGTTTGACTTGTCCTGTTGACAACGCTCAAATGCTTAGGGATCCAACCGATAAAAAGTTGGAATTCCTGTTAAAAAACATTTTTTTCTTTGGCAGGTTCAGTAGCTCAACCTGTGGTGGCGGCAATTGGGGTGAGTCAATCCTTGAGAGACCACTTGAAACAGGTGCTCAAGGTTTTCCCTTAACAGCCGTCCCAGGATTTAGCCGGACTGCCAGGGCCTTTGTGTTTTGCAATTGAAGCAATCAGAGATTCTATTCTTCAGACCTCTCGCCTTACGTTTGGGTTGGTGCATATGCGTAGAATCTTATGGTTGATAAATTGGTCAGCCGAAGCGCCATGCAAACAGCTCCTGGCTGGGTTTCCTTTCCGTGGTGAAAGGCTGTTTGGGGATGATTTGGACAAATATATCCAAAGGATATCCAGTAGGAAAAGTACCCTTTTGCCAGTTAAGAAAAGGAGTAAACGTCCCTCATTTAAACGGGCTCTTTCTCCAGTGTTGGGCACATCAGCCTCCAGGCAGTCGTGACAGCCTCAACCGTCAGGTTCATGAGGTAAACCTCAGGGTCAACCCCAAGGACAAAAGAAGTCCTGGGGGAGGAAACCTATAAGACAGAACGCTAAAGCCTCTTTATGAAGGGGCGCCCCCGCTCGTTCAAGTCGGGGGGAAGACTGCTACAGTTCTCAAGGGTCTGGCAGGAGGATTTTCAAGACAGATGGGTGGTCTCCACAATAGCTCTAGGTTACAAACTAGAGTTCCAAGAATTCCCGTCTCCTCGTTTCCTCAGGTCAAATGTTCCCAAAGATCCAGAGAAAAAGAAGTCTCCCTTTCAAGCGTTGGAGCGACTTTTTGTTGCAAAAAGTGATCATGGTGGTCCCCATGGAAGAGCAGGGGTTGGGGTTTTATTCAAAACTTTTCACGGTGCCAAAACCATATGGAGATGTCAGACCCATTCTAGATCTCAAAGATCTAAACCGGTTCCTAAAAATTAGATCTTTTCGCATGGAATCAATCCGATCAGTAGTCTCCATCCTACAAGGAGGAGAACTTCTGGCATCAATCGACATTGGCATACCTGCATGTACCTATTTTCCCCACTCATCAGAAATATCTGCGTTTCAGTTTGTAGCTCTGCCTTTTGGTCTAGTTACTGCACCTCAGGTGTTTACAAAACTTCTGGCCCTTCCTCTGGCCAGATTAAGGACTCAAGGTATAACAATTATAGCATACCTAGACGACCTGCTTTTGATAGACCGGTCTGTGGCCCGCTTAGACCAAAGCATGGTCACCACAGTCAACTACCTGGAATACCTAGGTTGGGTTCTCAACCTAGAGAAATCTTCTTTTAAGCCAGTAAGAAGAATAGAGTACTTGGGTCTGGTTATAGATATAGCCCAGAAGAGGGTGTTTTTACCCCAGGCAAAGATCAGCGCCATAAAGAAGCTGGTTCAGGTGGTCAGGGCGAAGAAGGGTCCTTTTATTCGCCTTTGCATGAGGTTGTTGGGAAAGATGGTGGCTTCATTCAAAGCGGTTCCCTATGCTCAGTTTCATTCGAGACTGCTGCAAAACAGTATCCTGTCTGCCTGGAACAAGAAGGTGCAGGCACTAGATTTTCCGATGCATTTGTCGCCAAAAGTGTGCCAGAGCCTTAGTTGGTGGAGGATACCCGAGAATCTGTGAAAGGGGAAATTCTTCTTACCAATTACCTGGAAGGTGGTAACAACAGATGCCAGTCTTTTGGGTTGGAGAGCAGTCCTGGAAGAAGCAACTGTCCAAGGAAAATGGTCCAGAACCGAAAGGACCTTGCCCATCAACATTCTAGAGATTCGGGCAGCGTACCTAGCCCTAAAGGCCTGGACATTCAGGTTGCGGAATTGTCCTGTCAGGATCCAATCAGACAATGCCACAGAGGTGGCTTATATCAATCACCAAGGGGGCACCAGAGGTCATGCAGCCCAGGGAGAGGTAAACCATATCCTAACCTGGGCAGAAAAGCATGTGCCGTGCATATCGGCAATCTTCATTCCAGGGGTAGAGAATTGGCAGGCGAACTACTTAAGTCGTCAACAGTTGTTTCCGGGGGAATGGTCTCTTCACCCTGACATCTTCCTATATGCCAAAGATGGGGGATCCTGGACGTAGATCTGTTTGCGTCCAGGTTCAACAACAAAGTCGACAACTTTCTGTTGAGAACAAGGGATCCACTCGCATACGGAACAGATGCATTGGTGACCCCGTGGGATCAGTTCTCACTGATTTATGCATTCCCTCCTATTCTGCTGCTACCACGAATCTTCGCAGGATCAAGCAGGAAAGGAAATCGGTGATTCTTGTGGCCCCAGCTTGGCCCAGAAGATCTTGGTATGCAGAGATCGTAAAGATGGCAGTAGGAACCCCAGGGACCCTACCACCACGTCCAGACGTGCTATCGCAGGGACCAGTATTCCATCCTACCTTACAAACGCGAAATAATTTCACGTTTTGGCTATTGAAACCCGCATTCTGAAGAATCGTGGGCTTTCAGGCTCAGTGATATCTACTTTGATTAATGCATCATTTATTATAGAGTCTGGAAGGCATATGTTTCCTGCTATGAATCCAAGGGTTGACATCCCAGAAAATGTGAAATAGGTAGAATCCTTGCAAGAGTAAAAATGAGAGCCAGCAAAACTGTAATCCTTGAAGTGTCGTTTATTGGTACATCAGAGTGACAATAAAACAATAAATCTGACACATTTCGGCAAAACCTTGGTTGTAGCTATGACCAAGGCTATTGCCGAAACGCGTCAGCTTTATTGTTTTATTGTCACTCTGATGTACCAATAAATGACACTTCAAGGATTACAGTTTTGCCGGCTCTCCTTATTACTGTTGCATTGGAGTGTGTTGGGACACATCGAGCCTCTGCACCTGTGAGTGGACCTGGTGTATAGATTGAGTTGTCCCTGCAGAGGGCGCTGTTACCTTTCTTCTTTTCCAGGTAGAATCCTTGCCTTTCTGCAAATGGGGTTAGAGATGAAGCTGGCCTTAAGTACCATCAAAGGCCAGGTCTCTCCCTTATCGATTTTGTTTCAACGACCACTTGCTTAGCATTCTTTGGTCCGAAGCTTTATACAGGAGATACCGCGGCTTACTCCACCGGTTATCACACCCCTGAACCCTTGGGACTTGAATTTAGTTCTGTCTGCATTACAGAAACAGCCTTTTGAGGCGATACAACATATTTCCTTGGCCCTGTCGACAAGGAAGCTAGTTTTTCTGGTAGCCATATCTTCTGCAAAAAAGGGTATCAGAATTGGCTGCTCTTTCTTGTAAAGAGCCATATTCAATCATTCACAAGGATAGAGTAGTATTGCGTCCTCATCCTAGTTTTTTTGCCGAAGGTGGTTTCAGGTTTTCATCTAAACCAGGATATTGTTCTACCTTCATTTTTTCCAGAACCCTGTTCTACGGAAGAAAAGTCACTCCATTCTCTGGATGTAGTGAGAGCAGTCAAAATCTGTTTGGAGGCGACTGCTCAGATTCGGAAAACGGATGCTTTGTTTGTGTTGCCTGAAGGTCCTAGGAAAGGACAGGCAGCGTCGAAATCTACTATTGCTAAGTGGATTCGGCAAGCAATTGTTCAAGCTTATGGTTTGAAGAGGAAAGTTCCACCTTTTCAAATCAAAGCGCACTCCGCCAGGGCTGTTAGTGCTTCGTGGGCAGTGCATCACCAAGCCTCCATGGCTCAGATCTGCAAGGCCACAACTTGGTCTTCAGTCCATACATTCACCAAATTCTATCAGGTGGATGTAAGAAGTCATGAGGATATCGCCTTTGGGCGCAGTGTGCGGGCAGGCAGCAGTGTAGGTCCTCAAGTCTGATTGCACCCTACTTTTGTTTGTGTCTCCCTCGCCTCAGATAGCATAGTTCTGGGACATCCCATACAGTAATTACTGTGGCTCTGTGTCCCATGATGTAGTCCAAGAAAAGGATTTTCAGGTAAGCTGTACATCCGGTAAAATCCTATTTTTACCGGATGTCTGCTGTGGCGCTCTTGCTGTTATCCAAAGAAAGAGACTAAAAAATGTATCCTTTGACCTTTTCTTGCATCTACTGGGCTCTCCGATCCAAGGCCCAACATCCTCTCTTAGGAAATGAACTCCACACATTCTAATGGCCTTGTTAATTAAAGCCACCAATGTCCCCCTTGGCAGCTCTCCTGATTTGGATTACAAACACCTCCTCCTATCTTCACCTGAGGAGCATGTGTTCTGTAGTGCACAGAAGATAGTTGGAAAAGCTGATAACACTGTTTAAGAAGAATTGTTTAGAAGGTAGCAAGGTTACTGGATTTCTGGCGGGATCAAGGGGAAATATTTTTTTGTACTTGCAGAAAATGTACATAGCTTGAAAAAAGAAAACGAGTGCAGCCACCACATCTAAGGACGGATCATTGCTACATATTATTCTTTGTTCTTGGGTTTAGATGTCCTCTAACTTCAAAGGATATCTGTTTCGGCTAAGCGAGAAAAACTGAGCTATTGCGAAAACCACCTGATAAAAGGGCGGTGCTTTTTTTTTTTTTTTCGAATCACCCAATCGGATTCTGATATTCATTCTCCCATATTGCACCAGGCTGCTCTGATTGGTGGCTGTCTGAATACCACGCTGACCTTTACTTGGACACCTCTGATAAATAAATCCATTAATATTCCCCCAACATATTCCGCACGGCATTTGTCCTCACGCACACACGCCTGATTACGCCCACATCGCGCGCACATTCGAGACAAGCAGCCATATTTCTGGCCACCTCCGACCCCGAGGTTCCGTCTCTCTCCGTAAAACTGACATCTCAGAAGACGGCCGGACAGCTGGGCGTCCTTGTCTGAATGGGAAAGGATTGGACTCGGCAGAAATGACTCTTCCTGGCAGCGAGCGCCGTTTTTTTTACTCATTTGGACGTCATGAGAAATATCTGCAGATCCCCACAAGGAGAAAATGAAGGTGAATTAAATTGTGAGGAATTGCTGGCGGGAAGTAACGTTTGTTTACTGCGCTGCTCTGAGATCGTTTGGCGTATTGGGCGTAAAGGTGACCAGTAGGAGGGCTGCTGCCAGGATCCAATGTCTGGGGGATGGGGGGGGGGGGGGGGGCAGCTAAAGGTACAGGTGGGAAATTCTCAAAAAAACCGTCCAGAAAATTTCCTTTAGCTGCATGGCGTTCATTTTCCCCATGGAATAAGTTTCAGTCTCATTGCTGGATTATGCTTCGTCCTCCGGAGAGACAATTTTTGCAGAGATTGCGGAGATTGGGGGGGGGGGGGGGGGTAATTGGCTGGGGCAGATTGGTGGTTAAGTACCAGCAATTGTCCTGAAACTGAGACAAGGCGACCTGCCGGTATAATGTATGACAAAATTGTCAGATCTCATCTGTCTGAGAAACAGCGTCCCCAGAACACCTGAAAATCATCCTTGAATCTCGTATAATGCTCCAACTTTTGTAGCCCTTAAATTGTGGGTTTTTCTCTCTTATTCTCCCTCAGAAATGTAAAAAATGTGAATGAGACCATTTGTGTACTGTAGGGACTGTGTCATGTAACCTGGTTAGAGACCGAAGTAACGAGAGGGCTTCCATTGCAGTTCTGGTCCAAGCACCCCTAGAGGTGGTGATAGGGAATGCAAGGCACAAAGTGACACAGCTGTGTTCACCTGTGGCCGTTCCTGGAGGTGGTCAGCAAGGTAGCTCTTTAACTGGGAGATGGGAGTCTCAGAGGGATCATAGAAAGACACTGTAGAGGAACAGATTGGGCCCAGCAGCTGGCAGAATGTTGACATTCATGGTAGGAAGAGATGGTGCAGAGTAAGGACCAGCAGGGAAGGAATGGTGGGTAGCTGTGTTAAGGTCAAGGGCCATGCTGAGGTCATACACAAGTGAGCAGTAGGATGTAGATGAGAGAGTCAAGGCCTGGAGCAGTGTTTCTCAACTTCAGTCCTCAAGGCGCCCCAACAGGTCATGTTTTCAGGCTTTCCATTATTTTGCACAGGTGATTTGATCAGTTTCACTGCCTTAGTAATTACCACAGCCATTTCATCTGAGGGAAATCCGGAAAACATGACCTGTTGGGGCGCCTTGAGGACTGGAGTTTAAAAACACTGGCCTGGAGCCAAGCCAAGGTTGTAGACAGGTGGTCAGTAAGATGTAGATGAGAGAGTCGGGGTCTAGAGCCAAGCCAAGGTTTTAGATGGGTGGTCCGTAGGATGTAGATGAGAAAGTCGAGGCCTGGAGCCAAGCCAAGGTTGTAGATGGGTGGTCAGTGGGATGTAGATGAGAGAGTCGAGGCCTGGAGCCAAGCCAAGGTTGTAGATGGGTGGTTAGTGGGATGTAGATGAGAGAGTCGAGGCCTGGAGCTGAGCCAAGGTCATAGATGGGTGGTCAGGAGAATGTAGATAGGAGTCGAGGCCTGGAGCCAAGCCAAGATAAAAGACTGGTGGTCAGTAGGATGTAGCGCCACCAGACAGAAGTCATATTCCTTTTTGATGGCTCAAAGCTTTGGCAACGTGCTGCTTCCTGCTTGCTGGCTTCATAAGGAGCTCTATGGATTGAGCGCTTGGGTAGGAGAAGGACAAAAAGCCTGTCGGTTTTCCGTTCAGCAGAGGCCCCTGAAGGAGTGTGTAGTGGGATTTTGGTTTGTAGAGGGGTGGTCAGTAGGACGTAGATGAGAGGGTCGAGGCCTGGAGCCAAGAAAAAGTCATACAGGGGTGGTCAGTAGGATTGGAGATAACTGAGGGGTCAGGAGCCAAAGCTAGAGTCATAGAAGGGTTGATCAGTAGAAACGATGTCCTTGAACAAGCCGAGGTCCCGAACAGAAATTAGACAGTGGGGAAATGCATGGGCAGGCCAAGCCGGTAACAGAAAATCAGGATAAATGCAGGATCAAGATACACAGAAGCATTCAATTTCAGCAAGTGCTCTGCAATGAACTAGCTCAGTATCTACAGAAGAGAAGCAGTTAAGTGTCTGCTGGGGATGAAAAAAAAAGAAAAATGAAAAGTTCCCAATAGGACTCTGTAGATAAAGATTTCGGCATTGACGTGTGCTTGGGAAACTCATCCAACCCCTGATGAAGGGAATTTGGCCCCTGAAACGTGTTGGTTTCTGTTTATCTTCCTGTTGTCTCAATTTTACTAACAATAAATCACGATGGACTCTAAAGATTGCCTACTGGCTCTATATTTTTTGTAATTTCCCCTTGTTGATAAAGAAAAAAAAGTGGGAAACAACTACCGCCATATCTTTTTTTTTTTTTTTAGCCTAACTTTTTTTTCGATGAAATGTCACCATTTGGGAAAATGCATTGGAGTCAATTGGGAAATTCAAAATTCAAGGTGGCAAAATGAAAGATATTTTTGGTGTTTTTTAACCCATTTGCGACCACTGAATGTACGCGGCAGCAGGGTGGGTGGGCCTTAACACCCAGCCACTGCATATATGTGTTGCTGTGTAGTTCTGGGGCAGGTTCCACCTGCGCCCCCCAGAACTGTATACAAGCTGTCACCAACAATCAGGAACCGGTAGGATGGGCTTCCAATGACGTCAGCACTGTGCAGCCAGTCACAGTGCAGAAAGATTAGGCGCCCCTCTGTGAAGGACCACTTGGCACCCCGCTTGGGTGCCAAGATACAGCTTTCTCCGGTCTGGAACCAGGTATTATAGCTGAGCATTCCACCCAAGAACCAGACAACACTAGCTGGAAACTGAAACTGACTTTATAGTAAATTCACACATAATATATATATCACAAAATGAAGATCAGAAGGGTCTGATCACATTATCCTAAACAATACAAACTGTAAATAGTAATATCATCAGCACATCTAAGGAACAGCCAACATAAACATAAACAGTAATCCAATTAAACAGTAAGCTTATTAACAACTAGTCACCTGGACAAACCTAGGTGACCCAGTCAGTCCGGCACCAGTATTCAAGAAGACCCAGGGCTGTTCAAATCTCATTAACCAGCTTTCTTTTCACATACATCTTCTCACTGAGTTTCAAGTTGGCAGAGACCATCATAGCTTCCTTGACTGTTAAACATGGTAATGCCATCTTGCATTGTAACATGACATCTTCCTGAATGCTTGTGGCTCCCTCAAATGCCAGGGCCCATAGTCAGTAGGCAAGTGGCTACCATGTAGTCCCCTCCAAAAGCCCCGGTTGGGTCTGTCACACCCTCCTACTAGCCTTGGGTATTAGAGCCCAATTAAAGCGCCAGCTGCAGGTGGCATGGAAGAGTTTGAAATGCAAAAAGCTTTATATAACAAAAGAAGTTTAAAGTTTAATGTACAAGCGAATGTGAGAGATGACATCACTGAGGGAGCTAGAGAGGAGGTGGAATCCTTATGGTTAGAGCTCCAAAGGGATGAAGCTAAGGGGAAAATAATACTGGGAGTATGCTATAGGCCCCCTAACCTGAGGGAGGAAGTGGAGACGGATCTCCTATCACAAATTGGATTAGCAGCAAGGATGGGAAGTGTTATCATAATGGGGGATTTTAATTATCCAGACATAGACTGGGCGGAGGGAACCGCGCATTCATCTAAGGCTCGCCAGTTCCTTAATGTCTTGCAGGACAATTTTATGGGTCAGATGGTAGACGCACCAACTAGAAATAAAACATTACTGGATCTACTGATTACCAACAATACAGACCTGATCACGGATGTGGAAATACGGGGCAATTTAGGTAAGAGCGATCACAGGTCAATTAGTTTCAGTATAAATCACACAAATAGGAAACATGAAGGGAACACAAAGACACTGAATTTCAAAAGAGCCAACTTCCCTAAACTACAAACCTTGCTAAAAGGCATAAATTGGGATAAAATATTAGGAACAAAGAATACGGAGGAGAGATGGGTTTGCTTTAAGAGCATATTAAATAAGGGCATTAGCCAATGTATCCCATTGGGTAATAAATTTAAAAGAGCGAACAAAAATCCTGGATGGCTTAACTCCAATGTAAAAATGCATATAAAAGCAAAGGAGAAGGCCTTCAAAAAATACAAGGTTGAGGGATAAGCAATAAGAAATGTAAGGGTGCAATTAGGACGGCTAAGATAGAACATGAAAGACACATAGCGGAGGAGAGCAAAAAAAAATCCCAAGAAATTCTTTAAGTATGTAAACAGTAAAAAAGGGAGGACAGACCATATTGGCCCCATAAAGAATGAGGAAGGACATCTGGTTACAAAGGATGGGGAGATGGCAAAGGTATTGAATTTATTCTTCTCCTCAGTCTTCACGAGTGAATCGGGGGGCTTCAGTAACCAAAACTGCAGTGTTTATCCTCATGACACAACACAGGAAGCACCTCCATGGTTAACAGAGGACGGAATTAAAATTAGACTTGAGAAACTTAACATTAATAAATCACCGGGACCAGATGGCTTGCATCCGAGGGTACTTAGGGAACTCAGTCAGGTGATTGCCAGACCGTTGTTCCTAATTTTTACAGACAGTCTATTGACTGGAATGGTACCAGCTGATTGGAGAAAAGCCAATGTAACACCAATATTTAAAAAGGGCCCAAAATACATCCCTGGGAATTACAGACCAGTTAGCCTAACATCAATAGTATGTAAACTCTTGGAGGGGATGATAAGGGACTATATACAAGATTTTAGTAATAAGAATGATATCATTAGCAGTAATCAGCATGGATTCATGAAGAATCGTTCTTGCCAAACCAATCTATTAACCTTCTATGAGGAGGTGAGTTGCCATCTAGATAAAGGAAGGCCCGTAGACGTGGTGTATCTGGATTTTGCAAAAGCATTTGACACAGTTCCCCATAAACGTTTACTGTACAAAATAAGGTGCGTTGGCATGGACCATAGGGTGAGTACATGGATTGAAAACTGGCTACAAGGGTGAGTTCAGAGGGTGGTGATAAATGGGGAGTACTCGGAATGGTCAGGGGTGGGTAGTGGGGTTCCCCAGGGTTCTGTGCTGGGACCAATCCTATTTAATTTGTTCATAAACGATCTGGAGGATGGGATAAACAGTTCAATCTCTGGATTTGCAGACGATACTAAGCTAAGCAGGGCAATAACTTCTCCGCAGGATGTGGAAACCTTGCAAAAAGATCTGAACAAATTAATGGGGTGGGCGACTACATGGCAAATGAGGTTCAATGTAGAAAAATGTAAAATAATGCATTTGGGTGGCAAAAATATGAATGCAATCTATAGACTGGGGGGAGAACCTCTGGGGGAATCTAGGATGGAAAAGGACCTGGGGGTCCTAGTAGATGATAGGCTCAGTAATGGCATGCAATGCCAAGCTGCTGCTAATAAAGCAAACAGAATATTGGAATTAAAAGGGGGATCAACTCCAGAGATAAAACGATAATTCTCCCGCTCTACAAGACTCTGGTCCGGCCGCACCTGTAGTATTCTGTCCAGTTCTGGGCACCAGTTCTCAGGAGGGATGTACTGGAAATGGAGCGAGTACAAAGAAGGGCAACAAAGCTAATAAAGGGTCTGGAGGATCTTAGTTATGAGGAAAGGTTGTGAGCTCTGAACTTATTCTCTCTGGAGAAGAGACACTTGAGAGGGGAGATGATTTCAATATATAAATACCGGACTGGTGACCCCACAATATATAAATACCGGACTGGTGACCCCACAATATATAAATACCGGACTGGTGACCCCACAATAGGGATAAAACTTTTTCGCAGAAGAGAGTTTAATAAGACTCGTGGCCACTCATTACAATTAGAAGAAAAGAGGTTTAACCTTAAACTACGTAGAGGGTTCTTTACTGTAAGAGCGGCAAGGATGTGGAATTCCCTTCCACAGGCGGTGGTCTCAGCGGGGAGCATTGATAGCTTCAAGAAACTATTAGATAATCACCTGAATGACCACAACATACAGGGATATGTAATGTAATACTGACACATAATCACACACATAGGTTGGACTTGATGGACGTGTGTCTTTTTTCAACCTCACCTGCTATGTAACTATGTAAAGGAGCCTCCTTTACCTATAGGGGCCATTGAAAGCCCACTGCTGCCACCAAAAAAAACCTCATTTACCACCTTCATTTTTGGAGTTAAATGCATGCACCCCACCTTGTCTTGTTGTATAACGCACTCTGATCTGCTCATACCCAATGCCCTTTGCATAGAAACAACAGCCTAATGGCACAAATTAGGCTTCTCGGTGTTATAGTATTGTAAAAGCCACGTGCAGAAATGACTTGTAGATCAAATGGCTCCATCCATGTAAAGCCAAAAGACAGGAGTCATACTTGAAAAGAGCCAATTTGATGGCTCAAAGCTTTTGGCAACTTGCTGCTTCCTGCTGTCTGGCTTCATAGGTAGCTCTATGGGTTGAGCTCTTGGGTAGGTGAAGGACAAAAAAGCCTTTTAGCTTTGTGATCGGCAGAGGCCCCCATTGGAGTGTGTAGTGTGATTGTGGTGCGTCTATGAATTGATCGGAGTCATGGTGTTGGATGAATAATGAAGAGCTTTATTTCATGGACCACACGCATTTTGCTGCTCACAACTGCCACAGAAAAGTATAGGCTCATCTCTATTAGTGGTCCCGGGGGCTCCTCATGTCCGGAAGGGGTTTCTGGTGCGTGGCTGTGCTGGTAGCAGGTCCGCAGCAGGTCCTGTGCTCACAGGAGTGAGACTGGAACCAGCGTGGAACGTTCAGAAGTGACATCATGGGTCACAGGATCACATCCGGAGGAGCTGTCACAGGGAAGGAAGAAGGACTGGCAGGCTACGCGCTCGGAGCATCAGCTCCTTCTATTGGCCCAGGCCAATAAAAGGAGCTGATGCCCTGAGCATGTAGCCTGCCAGTCCTTCTTCCCTCCCTGTGACAGCTCCTCCAGGTGTGATCCTGTGACGTCACTTCCGTGCGTTCCACGCTGGTTCCGGTCTCTCTCCTGTGGCCACAGAACGTGCTGCGGACCTGCTACTAGCACAGCCACGCACCAGGAACCCCTTCCGGACATGAGGAGCCCCCGGGACCACTAATATACTTTTCTTACCTCTTGTAAGTGTGCTTGTATACCTTGCCATTAAAATCCGCTTTTAATACTGCACTTAGGTGGCGCTTCCAGTGTTCTCCTTTTTGACCTCAAGAATATATAAAGATAAAGTCCACCGTTCATCAGAGACCATTGCTAGATGGTTCGAGGTGGGGTGGGGGTTTCTATGTGTTTGTTAGGTGTGGCTGTATCCCATTGTTCTATTGTGTCTGTCTGCCTTAAAGTATTATGGGATGTGCATGTGTATTTGCTGTGAGGAGGGAGAAGGGAATTCCTCCAACAGCTCTCCCTGCTGATTGGACAGTCTAGTGATGAGAAGTTTGAATATCGCTGTGTGCCTGTGTTCAAATAAAACAGTTCATGTTGAGCAGCCAAAACGAGTACTGCCTAGTTATTGGTTGTCAGCGGTTGGAATATCTGATATCTATTTTCAGACTGGGAGGAAGCGGTGTAGGATGTTTTATTACAGGCGTCACTGCCAATCGTAAAACCAATGGCCCTTTTGTCCTTTTCCTACCCAAGAATTTTATAAACCCGCCAGGCGACCCCTCAGAGGACTCAGGATTAGGACCCTAGCTTCCTGGAGAGTGACATCATCCTGCATGGAGACAGGGGTTATCTCCACTTACAAGGGGTTGCATGCCTTACTCCATGAGGTGACCACAGCCTCATCATATATACAGTAAGTCATCTTGAAATTTTTGGTTTTGATTCAACAACCACAATATATGAACAGTATACACAACACTATAAGGACTCTCCCACCTCTCCTCTTGTCTTTATCTGGTGCACCATCTCATGGGTCTTAATTTGCTTTTTTGGCTTGACCCATGGGACCACCACCACCACCCACATCCCATATGGATTAGGCAATTTGATATAATGATTTATTGACCCCACTTGGCTTGACCCATGGGACCACCACCACCACCCACATCCCATATGGATTAGGCAATTTGATATGATTTATTGACCCCACTTGGCTTGACCCATGGGACCACCACCACCACCCACATCCCATTTGGATTAGGCAATTTGATATAATGATTTATTGACCCCACTTGGCTTGACCCATGGGACCACCACCACCACCCACATCCCATATGGATTAGGCAATTTGATATAATGATTTATTGACCCCACTTGGCTTGACCCATGGGACCACCACCACCACCCACATCCCATTTGGATTAGGCAATTTGATATAATGATTTATTGACCCCACTTGGCTTGACCCATGGGACCACCACCCACATCCCATATGGATTAGTCAATTTGACATAATGATTTATTGACCCCACTTGGCTTGACCGATGGGACCACCACCACCACCCACATCCCATATGGATTAGGCAAATTTATATAACGATTCATTGACCCCACTGCATTTAATCAAAATCGCAAATTTTGGCAGAATTTTGTTAAAGTGAAAATCCATTTCGCTAATCCATAATAGGATAACAGTGGTAAATCTCAGTGACAATGGGCTGTTTCCAATATGGAAACATTTTCAAGAGAACTTGTCTTTGGTGTGGTTCAATTCCTCTTTAATAAGGCATTCATGGCACGCTTTAGCAACCAATCATAATCCATCGAGATCGGTTAGCGATGAGATTTGGTGAAATATGATGATTTCATTCCCCCTGTCAGCCTGACAATGATTTACTCTCCATTTCCTAATGAAGCTTCGTCCGTTTGATGGAGGAGATGGCACGGTGTGACAGTCATATAAATACCTTCGTCCGTATGAGCGGCGAGGAGAAGAGATCGGAGAGGGATTGTGGGGGGACGAGTCCTCTTGTTGATACTTTGTGTCAGGATTCATTAATCATACTTCGTTATGAAGTACAGGTTGTCAAACTTCATAAATAGAAGAGGAGCGATAGGTGGACGTGAAGAGACGGAGTAATCATCTGCCCGAGTCTGAAATGCTTGGCATGGAAATCCTAAAATATAAATAGGTCTTCTTCACCGACACGTCATGTAAAGGAATATTCAATGTATTATTATGTTAAAGTGATTGTATTACAGTACTTCTAGGGTCGGCATCTGTATATCCAGGGGCCTTCGTTGTCCTGTCTGTGTACAGCACGTCTGGCTTGTTGGAGCATCTAGATATGGCTGGTTCCACTGCGTGCATGCATTAGCGTGCATTGGCATTTGTCAATGCTGGGCATACACACAGACCAAGGAGGATATTTGAACTCCCTCCCTTTTGGTGGCCTTTGACTTCTCATTAGCTACCTTATTCCTGAGGGTTCTAATTCCTGCCTTGTCATTCACCCGGACCACCTGCCTGGCTTTGCTAGTATCTCCTGCCAACTCCGCTCATATTATTTTTACTCTCAACTGCCTCGACCTCTGCCTGGGCCGTGACTTCTTTTACCTACCACCTGCCCCGATCCTACCTAGACTCTGTATACTCTCTACTGCTGCCTGCCTTGACCTCTGCCTGGACTCTGACTACACTTGCCTGCTGTCTTCTTTGACCTCTGCCTAGACTCTCACTATTTTTGTATGGCAAAATTCCTTGACTCTGACTATTTTTACCTGCCACCTGCCTCAACCCCTGCCTGGGCTCTGACTACACTCACCTGCTGCCTGCCTTGACCTCTGCCTGGGCACTGACTACCCTTGTCTGCCGCCTGCCCCAACCCCTGCCTAGACTCTATGTACTCTCTACTGCTGCCTGCCTTGACCTCTGCCTGGACTCTGACTACACTTGCCTGCTGTCTTCTTTGACCTCTGCCTAGACTCTCACTACTTTTGTATGACAAAATTCCTTGACTCTGACTATTTTTACCTGCCACCTGCCTCAACCCCTGCCTGGGCTCTGACTACACTCACCTGCTGCCTGCCCTGACCTCTGCCTGGGCACTGACTACCCTTGTCTGCCGCCTGCCCCAACCCCTGCCTAGACTCTATGTACTCTCTACTGCTGCCTGCCTTGACCTCTGCCTGGACTCTGACTACACTTGCCTGCTGCCTTCTTTGACCTCTGCCTAGACTCTCACTACTTTTGTATGGCAAAATTCCTTGACTCCTGCCTTGACTCTGACTACTTTTACCTGCCACCTGCCTCAACCTCTGCCTGGACTCTGACTACACTCACCTGCCGCCTGCCCTGACCTCTGCCTGGGCACTGACTACCCTTGTCTCCCGCCTGCCCCAACCACTGCCTAGGCTCTTACTACTCTTGCATGCTGCCTGCCTCATCTGTCTGGATTCAGACTACTTTTGCCTGCAGCATGCTATGACTCTTTCCTTGGCTCTTTCTGCTCTTACCTGCTACCTGCCTTGACCTCTGCCTGACAACTGACTACTATTGCCTGCCACCTGCCCTGACCTCTGCCTGGTCTCTGACTACTCTCCCCTGCCGTTTGTCCAAAGCCTCTGATTCTTGCACAACGACCACTCCTTCTTGCCTCCTGCCTGTACCCAGACTGGCTTTAGTGCCACAAATTAATCTCCATAGCGTAGCCATCCTGTAATCCTCTTGGCTGGTTGATCCTGAGGGCCACATTCTGGTGACATCTTGCAGCCAAGTAGCCCGGTGGACACTAGGGTCACCGGCTCATCTCTCCTTGCTGGATGCTCTGGTGAAGGCCAAGGTGTCACTTGGACTTTGTGCCTCAGGTGAAAAAAGAGGGGGTTCCCCTAAGTGGACTTTTTAGGCAACTAATAATGTTCTAAAAAATATATGCAAGAGTAATATAATAACAACAATTTTATTTAAACATGATTAAAATAAAGTGAAACATTGATTCATTGATTCGTTACAGTACAATTCATTACCATCACCATAAATGAGGGATTTTTTGAATAGACCTCCTTACACCCAACGCGTTTCGGGGTACAATATAGTCCTTCTTCAGGGGTCACCGGCTCATCTCTCCTTGCTGGATGCTCTGGTGAGGGCCAAGGTGTCACTTGGACTTTGTGCCTCAGGTGAGCCCAAATCACCTGCCAGAGGGAATCCCATAACAGACTCTCTGTGAGACATGAGACTTGTCGAATGTGTACAAAAACAAAAGAAACGTATATTTGCATAGAATATCATTTTGATTCTGGGGGGAAATTATTTTCTTACACACAAACGAAGTTACCCTCAGTCCCGGAATGGCTAGCCATTGTCCACCTGTACAAAAAAGTGACAACCACCCCAATGTATAACGGGGCAGCACAGTGGCTAAGTGGTTAGTACTTCTGTTTGGCAGAACTGGGGTCATTGGGTCAAATCCCAACTACGGCACTACCTGCTTGGCGTTTGCACATTCTCCCTGTGTCTGTGTGGGTTTCCTCCGGGTAGTCCGGTTTCCTCCCACACTCCAAAGACATGCTGGTCGGTTAATTGGCTCCTATCTGAGGCTGCATTCACACTTTGCCGCGATTCCGCCCGCGATTTCAAAACGCCCAGGTGTGAATGACGAATCTCACAAAAACACATTTTGACATGCCATTTATTTGAATGGTACCTAAAATCGCGATGCAGGATTGACGCTCGATAAATCACGCTGCAATCGCGGCAAACCACATCACGTGAAGCATGTTGCCTAAAAGAAGCTCAAGAACTTTTTTGGGGGTGACAAACTTCACGTGATGCAGTTTGTCGTGATTGCAGCGCGATAAATCACGTGACAACCGCGGCAAAACCGCACTGCGATTTTAGGTGCCATTCAAACAAATGGCATGTCGAATGTGCGTTACGTGATCTGTAATTTACACCTGGGCGTTTTAAAATTGTGGGCAGAATCGTGGAAAATCTGCCCGTAATTCAAAAGCCCACATTTTTTCATGTTACAACCAAAAATGTAGATGTATTTTATTGAGATTTTATAGATTGATAGACCAACACAAAGTGTCACATAATTGTGAAGTGGAAGGAAAATGATAAATGATACAAATAAATATGTGAAAAGTGTGGGTGGGGGGCATTTGTATTCAGCCCCCTTTACTCTGATACCCCTAACTAAAATCTGGTGGAACCAATTGCCTTCAGAAGTCACCTAATTAGTAAATAGAGCCCACCTGTGTGTCATTTAATCTCAGTATAAATACAGCTGTTCTGTGAAGCCCTCAGAGGTTTGTCAGAGAACCTTAGAGAACAAACAGCATCATGAAGGCCAAGGAACACACCAGACAGGTCAGGGATAAAGTTGTGGAGAAGTATAAAGCAGGGTTAGGTTATAAAAAGATCTCCCAAGCTTTGAACATCTCACGGAGCTCTGTTCAATCCATCATCGGAAAATGGAAAGAGTATGGCACAACTGCAAACCTACCAAGACATGGCCGTCCACCTAAACTGACCGGCCGGGCAAGGAGAGCATTCATCAGAGAAGAGCCAAGAGGTCCATGGTAACTCTGGAGGAGGGGCAGAGATCCACAGCTCAGGTGGGAGAATCTGTCCACAGAACTATTAGTCGTGTTCTTCACAAATCTGTCCTTTATGTGTAGCACCCTGAAGTTTAGGAAGAGTTGCTATTAAATTTTTTTGCCAAGTGATAGTTGCATTCGCCAATTGTTAGGAGGTCAATTGATTTCACCTTAATTCTAGAATTGCTGCACTTCTCTCTTCTGTCACTAGATGGCCGGGTATCTGGTGGCATTAGATAAGATGAGGGCATTGCAATGACAGATCATGAATGGATGGGGTGTCTCAGCCAATGGACAGGGATTTTCTTGGGTCCCTTGGCCTGCTGGGAGAACCTATTTGGGTGGGGTCAGGTGGTTGTGGGTTCTGTGCCACCTGGACGGACTGGTCTGGGTGGACGTGTGTTGTACTGCCCCAGGCTGCTAGGCCAGAAACCTAAGGCCTATCATGGAGACATCTGGCTGCTAGGCTATCTGAGGGTCTATCCAGAAGTAGTGCAGGGTTGGGACTGCGATCTTGTAGTCCAATTAGAAGGAACGGTTCCGACGGCCAGGGAACCAGTCATGGTCGGAGGTAGAAGGGAAGCTGTCGCCACTAAGGGACCCTCCACCTTGTTACTGGAGACCACTGTGAGTAAGCTGAGGCCAGTACCAGAGCAGACTTCTCGCCAACCGGGGACGGTGAAGAAGTGGGAAAGCATCAGAAAGTGCCAAGTCAGGGATCCAGCGGGACAGCAGAGCTGACGCTTCTGGAGTGCCAAGCCAGGGACCTAACGTGTCAGCAAGGGTGAAGCTTGAGGAGAATCTGTGAGTGCCAAGCCAGGGACACAATGGTGAAGCAGTGGTGACACTTGAGGCAGATACCGATTGAAAAGATTGGAAGAGCTCAGGGGATCCAGTGGCCGTGGATCAGTGAGTCTAGCGAAAGACTGAGAGCTCGGTGAAGTGAAGTTCTACAATAGGAGATTGTAGAGGAAGTGAAAGGGTTTATTGCAACCTTTGTTAGAAACTGTTACAAGACTGTTGCCATAGGAGACAGCGTTCCTACCCATGCAGATGTGGTGTCTGGCTGCAAACCTTTCCCTGCATGGCCATCTGCCTGTAGAAGTCTTGGAGTCTGCCAATTATCATTGCATCTACTTAAGGGTGTCCTGGCCCCAACCCTCTCTCCCACAGTTCTGTTTAAGAGACAATAAATCACTTTGCATTCAAGAAGTGTCTGGCACCCATCAGTCCACCTTGCATTACACCCTCCATGCCTCGTAACCCACTCTACACAGAAGGATGTCAGCTGTCCCTAACTCTGGAGGTCACCATTAGGCCTGAAGAGGCCCGGGACTTTGCTACATATGGAAGAGTGACAAGAAGAAAGACATTGGTGAAAGAAAGTCATAAGAAGTCCTGTTTGTAGTTTGTGAGAAGCCATGTGGAGGACACAGCAAACATGTGGAAGAAGGTGATCTGGTCACATGAGACCAAAATTCAACTTTTTGGCCTAAAAGTAAAACGCTATGTGTGGGGAAAACTAACACTGCACATCACCCTGAACACACCATCCCCACCGTGAAACATGGTGGTGGCAGCATCATGTGGTGGGGATGGTTTTCTTCAGCAGGGACAGGGAAGCTGGTCAGAGTTGATGGGAAGATGGATGGAGACAAATACAGGACAATCTTAGAAGAAAACCTGTGATGCCGCGTACACACGGTCGGACTTTTCGTCTACAAAAGTCCAACGGACGCTGACGGACTAAAGCTGGCTGGTAATCCGATCGTGTGTGGGCTTCTCCGGACTTTCAACTGACTTTTTTAGCCTCAAATCCGACGGACTTTAGATTTGAAACATGCTTCAAATCTTTACGTCGTAAGTACGACGGACCCCGAAATCCGCTCGTCTGTGTGCTAGTCCGACGGACAAAAACCCATGCTAGGGCAGCTATTGGCTACTGGCTATGAACTTCCTTATTTTAGTCCGGTGTACGTCATCACGTACGAATCCGTCGGACTTTTGTGTGGTCGTGTGTAGGCAAGTCCGTTCGTAAGAAAGTCTGCCGCAAGTACGCCGAAGGTACGTCGGAAGTATGTCGGACAGGCTGTCGGACTTTTGTAGACGAAAAGTCCGACCGTGTGTACGCGGCATTAGAGTCTACAAAAGACTTGAGACTGGGGCGGAGGTTCACCTTCCAGCAGGACAACGACCCGAAACATCCAGCCAGAGCTACAATGGAATGGTTTCGATCAAAGCATATTCATGTGTTAGAATGGCCCAGTCACAGTCCAGACCTAAATCACATTGAGAATCTGTGGCAAGACTTGAAAATTGCTGTTCACAGACGCTCTCCATCCAATCTGACAGAGCTTGAGATATTTTACAAAGAAGAATGGGCAGAAATGTCCTCTCTAGATGTGCAAAGCTGGTAGAGACATCCCCAAAAAGACTTGTAGAGAAAGGGGGTTCTACAAAGTATTGACTCCGGGGGGCGCCATACAAATGCCCCTCCCCCCCACACTTTTCACATATTTATTTGTATCATTTATCATTTTCCTTCCACTTCACAATTATGTGACACTTTGTGTTGGTCTATCACATAAAATCCCAACAAAATACATTTATGTTTTTGGTTGTAACGTGACAAAATGTGGGGAATCTCAAGGGGTGTGAATACTTTTTCAAGGCACTGTATATAGATATCACTGACAATTTACTCAGCTCTTTACATATATTGTCTATTCACATCAGTCCCTGCCCCAGGGAGCTTACAATCTAAGGTCCCTAACCCACATACTAGGGCCAATTTAGTCAGGAGACAAATAACCTATCAGCATATCTTTGGAGTACCCGAAGGAGAGCAAAGCACAAGGAGAATGTGCAAAATCCAGACAGGTATTGCGGTGGTTGGGATTTGAACCAACAACCCCGGTGCTGCCAGGCAGAAGCGATAACCACTGTGCTGCCTGTATGTATATATTCTGGTAGAGGAGACTCCGGGAGTGCTAACGGTCCACAGGTTAGGGGGCGCAATACTTGCCATATGCCTGCAGTCTGTTGTGTGGACACTAGATGGCAGTGTTCTTATGTCATGCAGGAAGCTGGAGGCTGCAGGAAACAAAACACGAAGCCAGAATCCCAACTGATGGTGAGGATTTTTTTTTTTCTTATGTTAGAGTAAGGGTGGAACAATAAAAACTAAAGTTAAAAACTAAAACGTGGAAACAATTTTGGTGAAAACAATAATGGATTTACAATGTGTAAACACTTATGCAAAATGGATTACATTTGGCTCAATCTTCCCACTGCCTTTGCTGAGTGCATTAAACTCTCCCCAGGTATAGGAATAAAGCCGAGGGGGGGGGGGCAACGAGGAATTAAAAACCTGTCTTTTGTCTTCAGCCAATCAGCCCCGGTGCTGGGTACACGACAAGAGATTTCCCCATAGACGTGTACAATAAATCTTCTGACAGGCAATTTTCTGAAAGTTCATGGGGCAAATGTGATATATTTTGATGTCCTCTTTTATTCAGATCCCAAATGTACAAACAAGGCCACTTTAATAAAAAAATAAAAAAAAACGAAGAAGGGCATTTGCTCCTGGCCGGCTCGCCAAAGGAAAAAACTCATTAAACACATTTTAATACACGTTTGGCTTTGTAATGGTCTAAACAGCTGGAGAGATTAACTGCTTCCATTGTAAAATGACGACCGGGCGGGAACCCTACTGTTCTGGGTGGTGGTCGTGTGACGTCCATCTAAAACTGCACCTCGCGGATGACTGACCAGTGTACCGGCCCGCTACCATGTGATCGCTGTGACCAATCGCAGCAGAACACTTGACAGTTGTAAACAGTGGATGGCTTAGATCCATTGTGTACAATTGTGTTGCTAGCCCTGATTGGTCACAGTGATCACATGATGTAGACAGGACCAGTCACAGCCCATCTGTACCATTGCGAAAAGGAGGAATAACCCCTATGGTGGGACTTTATAGGCACTAAAAACATAAATAAATGAGTATAGAAAATTGTATTAAAAAAAAGAACCATCACAAAACATAAAGTATACATGTCATATTGGGACACAGTAATACATGAATATGGGTATGTTAAAAAAAACGTCAATGAAGGAGCATGTAGTTTCTCTGAACCAGACGCGTTTCGGAAAATCTTTCCTTCATCAGGGTTCACAAAGAGAAATGTACATATTATATTCATTGACATTGCACATAAATATCCATATGATTAAAAGAAAGGAGATTTCATGACCCCACCCTTGGCCCCTACGGCCATGCCATCCACTAGCTGATCATGGAACACTATGTTTAATTTGAGAATCCAAATGGTATTGAAAAACACCGCACCCCAGATTGGGGTAGGGTGCCTATGTGCGTGCTGGGGTCCAAAGGTGAGGAGCCTCAACCCAGAAGTAAGTCATGAAATCTCCTTTCTTTTAATCATATGGATATTTATGTGCAATGTCAATGAATATAATATGTACATTTATCTTTGTGAACCCTGATGAAGGAAAGATTTTCCGAAACGCGTCTTGGTTCAGAGAAACGACATGCTCCTTCATTGAAGTTTTTTTTAACATACCCATATTCATGTATTACTGTGTCCCAATATGACATGTATACTTTATGTTTTGTGATGGTTCTATTCTTGAATAGAACCATCACCATTCTATTTTTGAATAACATTTTCTTTACTCATTTATTTATTTATATTTTTTCATAGGTGGTAGTGCCTATAAAGTCCCACCATAAGGGGTTATTCCCCTCCTTTTCCACGATTTATTGGGATGTGGCACACCCATCTATGATACTCCCTGTCAGAATTTTCTTCTTTTTTTTTTTTTTTCATGCGATTAGCTGTGGCCAGTCACAGCTGATCACAACAATACACACTTTCATTCCGTAAAAAATGCTTGCTTATAGCAGTGAAATTAACTTCTATGAGCAATCATAGTGTGTTAAAAAAATAAAATAAAAAAAAAATCCTGATCACTTTCCCATAGTGGTACAGTGCTACTATGGTAACACTGTGTTGCTTTGGCCACAGTATGTAAAAAAAAAATGTAAAACAAATATAAATAAAAGAAAAAATAATAAAAAATATATTAAAAATTTTTTAAAAAAAATATATTATATTATTTTATTCTTTTTTACATACTGTCACCAGTCAGTGTCCCTGATCCAAGCCACACCAGTTATATGCTGACGCTGTACTGCACTGGTGACAGGATGTAAAGCAAATTTAAAAAAAAATGTGAAGAAAAATTTTTTTTTATATTTCTTAATTTTTCCAAAAAATTGTGAAAAAAAAAAAAAAAATAAAAAAAAAAAATGCCATGGCTCTTACTAAATACCTTGGAATGCCTACTTTCCAAAAAGGGGTGATTTGGGGTTTTTTTTGTCCCGGTGTTTTCAGGTCTTATAAAATATAAAAACCCCAGTGGTGTTTAAATGCCACCAAAAAAAAGCTCTATTTGTGTGAAAACTAAAGAGAAAAATGTCATATGGGTACAGTGTTACATGACCGCGTAATTGTCATTCAAAATATGACAGTGCTGAAAGATGAAAATTGGCCTGGGCAGAAAGAAGGACTTGTTACAGTGATAATCATGGATGGCTTTTTTATTCATGGATTGTTGTTTACTATTGTGATGTTGCGATTGGTCCACAGCTATCACATGGTACAGGGTGCTATGATTTGCCCAGGCACCATGTGATCACCGGATACCAACATGAAGAAGACACCTTCCTCCAGAGGGGAACAGAAAAGCCAATCCCGTCACCGCTCCCTTCCGACAGGTGGTAGCCTGGCTCGCCACCGCAATAAACCGAGGAAATAAAAAGAGACGGCGGCACACCGTATAACGCTTCTTTATCCCTAAAATGACAGGTAAGTAGCACAGGATTCCAAGAATATTAACTACTTAAGGACCAAGACTATTCTTCAAACTTGTTGTTTACAAGTTAAAATCAGGGTTTTTTTTATAGAAGATTACTTGGAACCCCCAATCATTATATATATTTTTTCAGACACCCTAGAGAATAAAATGGCGGTCGTTACAATACTTTATGTCACACCGTATCTGCGCAGAGGTCTTACAAGTGCAATTTTTGGGGGAAAAAAATACACTTTTTTTAATTAAAAAAATAAGACAACAATAAAAGTTATCCCAACTTTTTTCTATATTGTGAAAGATAATGTTACGCCGAGTAAATTGATACCCAACGTACCATGCTTCATAAATTGCGCCCGCTCGTGGAATGGCGACAAACTTTGACCCTTAAAAATCTCAATAGGCGACGTTTAAAAATTTCTACAGGTTACCAGTTTTCAGTTGCAGTGGAGGTCTAGGGCTAGAATTATTGCTCTCGCTCTAACGATCGCGGCGATACCTCACATATGCGTTTTGGACACCATTTTCATATGTTGCGAGCGCGACTTACGTATGCGTTTGCTTCTGCGCGTGAGCTCGGCGGGACGGGGCGCTTTAAATTTTACTTTTTTTCTTATTTATTTTACTTTTTATTTTTTATTTTTATACTGCCTTTTTACAAAAAAAGATGTTTGGGTCACTTTTATTCCTATTATAAGCAATGTAAACATTCCTTGTAAGAGAAAAAAAAGCATGACAGGTCCTCTTATACATGAGATCTGGGGGGTCAAAAAGACCTCAAATATCACATTTACACTTAAAGGCAATAAAAAAAATAAAATAAAAAACAAATGTCTTTTTTTATTTTTTTGCAAAAAAAAAAAAAAAATGTCCCCTTCAAGACCATTAGGCGGAAGTAACGTTTGACGTTGTTTCCGTCATCTGTTCAAGCCTTGAAGAAGGGAGTAACTTTTTTTTTTTAACCCTGAAACGTGTTGGCTGTATATGATGATCACTGTACGCAATGAAGGCCTTAGATGCCTACTATACCGAAGTCTAGCCACTGACATGAACAGAAGAGTTCATGCCTATTGGCCATTTGAGTTACCCAAACTCTATTATTTAATTGGCTACTGATGCCAAGTTCTGGCTCTAGACCGGATGTCATGACAAATGTTTGACATGTGCATTTGGAGGCCCTAGGGTGCCTGTTTCTTGACAGGCCCTCCTGATTGGTCGTTTGATCTGCTCGCCCTTTTAGGATGATGTTATTGGCCTCCCCATGCAAGGTTTAGTGCTCTCTGATCAGCTGATACTCCTTGGCCCAATAATATTCAATTATGCCTCACCGTTTGTGATTGGTTTACAATTTTATGCATTATTTATAAAATATCGGCAACTCAGAGATGGTGGCTTACGCCCCAGTAGAAGACCTATGGGTCGAAACATGTCGGGCTTTTTTACCTTCTCTTAGGTTGCCCCATATATATATTTTTTATTCTGTGATCACTTTGTTTTTATGTATCTTGTTTTATTACAATAAAAAGATACCACCGTTTTTATCTGCACTATGGAGAAGCTCTTCTTTTTCTTTCCACACATGACTGGGAGAGCTCTAGTATAGCCCATCTTGGCTATACACCATATACTTCAGTCGCCAGAATTCCGTCTACAGTCACCATAAGGGTTCGTTAGATGATCCCGTGAGAACCTGGGGAATCGATACTCAAGACCATTGGATATCGATCTGCAGGCCTGGTGTGGTGTAACGCTCCCATGACTCCATGTCATACGACAGGGGAGTCCACGAGATCTGGTAAGAGTCCAGCTTACTACTGTTTCGCCCTGTTGGAATTCTTGACGGAAGTTGCATCCATGTGTTGAACCCACTTAGTTTCCCTTCACATCACGAACTTTTTCACAGCCATTTTTGTTTGTTCATACACATTTTGTAGAAACATTTATATGGACTTTCCTTTATTTATGTTTTTGTTGTTTTGTTTGTGTTAAGGGGTGTTGTGGAGAACCTTTATCAAGTTTATGCGCTACATTCTTTATTCAGATTATCCATGGCTGTATATGATGCTCTCAACCATTAAATGTTTCAAAAAGTCCTTTAAGTGAGATGAACGCTTGTGGCGGGCCCTCCTCCATACACATCCAAAAAAATGTAGACACAACAGTAAGAGAGGGAATCATCTCTCTGGTGACAACTCAAAATTTTCTTACTGTCCCAGCGACAATGGTCAGCAGGACAAACAGAGAAGGTAAGTGGGCACAAAGACAGCAACGACCAACGTACAAACCCAACCCTATGTTATACAGTCATGTGATCACATGGCTACGTCCATCAACAAAGCCATGTCACACTACAAGGAGGTCTCACCATTGGAGCACCATGTACTTCCTTCATTTTGTTACTAATTTTGCCTAGCGGCAGGGGCAGCTGGTGCTCAATATTTTGTGTGTGTGGGGGGGGGGGCGGATGGGAAGGCAGCGATTCCCCCCCATGGGAAACGAAGGCGACCAGAGGCTTCCATACCTTAGGAGGCAGATGACGAGGATCCGGGGTGGGGCTGCTGCTCTTCGCTCCAGCTTGCAAAGCTTAGGAAGAGCCGGGGCCGTTGCTCCTCCTCCCAGAAGTGGGTCCTGAGACCCGATTGGCCAGGGAGTCCTGAGACTCCCTGGCCAATCGGATCTCAGGGCCCGCTTCCTGATCGGAACCGTATTTATTGGCGTATAACACGCACATTCATTTTAAGAGGGAAGTTTCAGGAACAAAACTTAAAATTTGAAATAAGGAACTTTGAAGCAAAATAAAGGTCAGTGCCCATCTGCAGCCTCACCGGTGCCATCAATACAGCCTGATCAATGCCCATCTGCAGCCTAGCCATTGCCATCAAAGCAGCAGCCTCGCCATTGCCATCAATGCAGCAGCCTTACCATTGCCATCAATGCAGCCTGATCAATGCCCATCTGCAGCCTCGCCAATGCCATCAATGCAGCAGCCTTACCATTGCCATCAATGCAGCCTGATCAATGCCCATCTGCAGCCTCGCCAATGCCATCAATGCAGCAGCCTTACCATTGCCATCAGTGCAGCAGCCTCACCATTGCCATCAGTGCAGCAGCCTCACCATTGCCATCAGTGCAGCAGCCTCACCATTGCCATCAGTGCAGCAGCCTCACCATTGCCATCAGTGCAGCAGCCTCACCATTGCCAACAATGCAGCCTGATCGATGCCCATCTGCAGCCTAGAGGGGGGCGGGATGAGCGCCGACATATTACATACAGTGAGAATCTCCTATGGTAGACAGTGGTCCAAAGGCGGCCCAAGAGACGGGACTTCCTATTACAGAGGGCGCCAAGTAAACAGGAGATTCTCACTTTATGTAATCTGACGGCGCTCGCTCCGCCCCCCTCCCTGTCCCCTCCGAGGCAGCTAAAATTGAAGTATTGGCGTATAACACGCACGCGATATTTGCTCCTGATTTTCATGGTGAAAAAGTGAGTGTTATACGCTAATAAATACAGTAGTTATTGTCACACAACTGGGCGGGCTCGGGGCACAGTGCTCTGCGCCCCGAGCCCACCCTTTTTTGAAGCCAATTAGAGCCTCAGGCTCTAATCATGTGCTTAAAAAAAAAACCCATTGGAATCCCTGCGTCCGGCGCCCTGCATGTAGATTAGGAGACTGGGCACATGGATTAGGGGGGCGGCGCCCCTGCTCCCCTTATGGACTGGCCTAACTCGCACAACATTCGATGCAAGCAAAATGGCTGTTGCAGAGTCAAGTTCCACAAATGTATGGACTTCGAATCGTTCCTTTTTCATTGGAGAAGTTAAACCCCCCTCCCCCCCCAAGGAAGACGTCCTTATCACCCAAGCCGCATTTCATTGAGAACATTGCGGCGCATGTGCCAAAGCATTAATCAGCCCGCAAATTAAATTCATTACCATAATGAGTGACAAGAGAGAGAGAAAAGGGGGGGGTGGGGAACGGTAATTGGAGCCAACGATGGGATAAAAGTAAATGTAAGGTCACATGCGCCATTGTCAGTCAGCCGTGTTATAATTGGCCGCACATCGCCCAATAGAACGGACAGAGACCTGAATACATGGGGGGGGGGGGGGGGGGTGTAACAGTCACCTGTTTTTTCTTTTTTTCAGTCTCTGTTCTGGGAAAGCGTCCAAGTCGTGGCGAGTTGTACGGGAGGCGCTACCGGGCCAATGCCAGAGAATGAAAGGAGGGTAACAGTAGCGTTCACATTCTTGGCAGCGCACGGCGGCCCCGTCCTTCTTGCGGGCCATTCATAGGAGATCAGCCGGAACGGGCGGCCCCCCTCATCTCCCTTCCAGCAGGCCGCACACTGTCCACATTGTCACAGCGCTCGTAGACAAGCCAGACATTTTTATTTTTATTTTTTACTCGTCTTGTGCAAATATCAGGCAGCAGGCCATTTCAGGTTAAACTGTGTTTAGATAGCTCTAATCCTGTGTTTGTGCTCGGGAAGCGATGATATTTATCCAAAGTGTTTTTTGCTGCTGGAGGAGCTTCTTAGAGGGGACTTTAAATAACTGTCTGCAAATAAAACAGCTGCCCGGTGGAGATGCTGGATGGATGGACTGAAAGTAAACGATCGTTAATCTTCAGAGCGTGCTAATATGTGTTACATAAGTCACCGCTATTAATGTCATTAATGGGCCACAGCTCATAGATGGCAACAATTGGTTTACACAGAAAAGGTTTCAATAGCATTTACTAGTAGTTGTAAAAACATTTCAGAAGAAAGGAGGCCTAACCTGAAAGTGGTCCCTTCCAACTCCCAACAGATGACTTACATCGAATGTCAAACTGAAATGAGATACATGTCCATCACTAGTAGTAAAGCAACCCCGATGGCTTAAAAATAACTGAACTCAACTCTTTGTGGGCCCATGGGTGTAGGCTTTCTGGTCAAGTTGCTTCTTTCTAATTTATATTACCTAATTGTCTGTAGTGTTCAGTGGCGCGTACACACGACCGGACTTTGCGGCATACTTTGCCCGGCGGACTTTTCGACGGACTTTACGACGGACTTTCCGAATGAACGGACTTGGCTACACACGATCAACCAAAGTCCGACGGATTCGTACGTGATGACGTACGACCGGACTAAAACGAGGAAGTTCATAGCCAGTAGCCAATAGCTGCCCTAGCCTCGGTTTTTGTCCGTCGGACTAGCATACAGACGAGCGGACTTTTCGACCGGACTCGAGTCCGTCGGATAGACATGTTTCAAATCTAAGTCCGTCAAACTTTTGAGAAAACAAAGTCCGCTGGAGCCCACACACACGATCGAATTGTCTGACGAAATCCGGTACGCCGGACCAAGTATGCCATAAAGTCCGATCGTGTGTACGCGGTATAACACCTTCCCCCATCCTAGTTACATCATCCCATCTTTTGTGTCAGGAAGTCTGCATAGATGGTATTTCTCAAATGAATTGCTTGGCTGAAGGTATATATAGAATTATAAATGACTTAGAAATAACTGAACTCAGTTCTTTGAGGGTTCATGGGTGAAGGCCATCTGATCCAGGTGATACTTTCTTATTTATATCATCTAATTGTTCATAGTAAAGTTGTTGAACACCTCCCCCCTGTCCTAGTTACATCATCCCATCCTGGATGTTAGGAAGTCTGCATAGGTGTTAATAATTCCTAATAGCATTTTTGATTGTACATGATTGGAAGAAGAAAATCAACCGGCCTTCACCTCATTTACTAAACTTTAAGGAAAATTCCCCTGCAAAGTGCAGCAAAACCTTGCAAAGTGAACAGTCCATTTGCCTTTAGTAGATCAACCCCAATGGCTTAGAAATAACTGTACTCACCTCTTTGAGGGCCCATGGGTGTAGGCTTTCTGGTTAAGTTGCTTATTTCTCATTTATATTATCTAATTGTCCGTAGTAAAGTTGTTTAACACCTTCCCCCTGTCCTAGTTACATCATCCCATCCTTTGTGTCAGGAAGTCTGCATAGATGGTAATTCTTAAATTAATTGCTTGGCTGAAGGTGTGAACTGATATCAAATTGCCTCCTTACCATTTATTTTTTTATTAGACCTCCAATATATATAGAATTAGAAATAACTGAACTCAGCTCTTTGAGGGTTCATGGATGAAGGCCATCTGATCCAGGTGATACTTTCTTATTTATATCATCTAATTGTTCATAGTAAAGTTGTTGAACACCCCCCCCCCCTGTCCTAGTTATATGATCATTCCATCCTGGATGTTAGGAAGTCTGCATAGGTGTGAATAATTCCTAATAGCATTTTTGCTTGTACATGATTGGAAGAAGAAAATCAATGGAGCCTCACCTCATTTACTAAACTGTAAGGAAAATTCCCTTGCAAAGTGCAGCAAAACCTTGCAAAGTGAATAGTTCATTTGCCTTTAGTAGATCAACCCCAATGGCTTAGAAATAACTGTACTCACCTCTTTGAGGGCCCATGGGTGTAGGCTTTCTGGTTAAGTTGCTTATTTCTCATTTATATTATCTAATTGTCCGTAGTAAAGTTGTTTAACACCTTCCCCCTGTCCTAGTTACATCATCCCATCCTTTGTGTCAGGAAGTCTGCATAGATGGTAATTCTTAAATTAATTGCTTGGCTGAAGGTATGAACTGTTATCAAATCGCCTCCTTGCCATTTTTTTTTTTTTTTTTAGACCTCCAATATATATAGAATTATAAATGACTTAGAAATAACTGAACTCAGCTCTTTGAGGGTTCATGGGTGTAGGCCATCTGATCCAGGTTCTACTTTCTTGTTTATATTATCTAATTGTCCATAGTAAAGTTGTTGAACACCTCCCCCCTGTCCTAGTTACATCATTCCATCCTGGATGTTAGGAAGTCTGCATAGGTGTTAATAATTCCTAATAGCATTTTTGATTGTACATGATTGGAAGAAGAAAATCAACGGGGCTTCGCCTCATTTACTAAACTGTAAGGAAAATTCCCCTGCAAAGTGCAGCAAAACCTTGCAAAGTGAACAGTCCATTTGCCTTTAGTAGATCAACCCCAATGGCTTAGAAATAAGTGAACTCAACTCTTTAAGGGCCCGTGGGGGTATGTTGTCTGCTTCAAGGGCTTCTTTCCCATTCATATTATTTAATTGTGTGTAGCAATGCTGAGCTATTGTGGTGCATTGGAAAGTATGTGGATACATTATATTGTACATCAGCTCCATCTTTTTACTTTGAATACATAGAGCACAGTGAATACACACAAAGTACAATGGCTTAACGGCTTGGAAATAACTAACCTCAACTCTTTAAGGGTCCTTGGGTGTAGGCCATCTGATCCAGGTTCTTTCTCATTTATACTATCTAATTGTCCGTAGTAAAGTTGTTGAACACCTACCCCCTGTCCTTGTTACATCATTCCATCCTGGATGTTAGGAAGTCTGCATAGGTGTTAATAATTCTTAAGAACATTTTTGCTTGCACATGATTGGAATAAGAAAATCAGCAGAGCTTCACCTCATTTACTAAGCTGTAAGGAAAATTCCCCTGCAAATTGCAGAAAAATCTTGCAAAGTGAACAGTCAATTTGCATTTAGTAGATCAACCTCAATGGCTTAGAAATAAGTGAACTCAACTCTTTAAGGGCCCATGGGTGTATGTTGTCTGCTTCAAGGGCTTTTTTCCCATTCATATTATCTAATTGAGTGTAGCAAAGCTGAGCTATTGCAGTGCATTGGAAAGTATGTGGATACATTATATTGTACATCAACTCCATCTTTTTACTTTGAATACATAGAGCACAGTGAATACACACAAAGTACAATGGCTTAACGGCTTGGAAAAAACTAACCTCAACTCTTTAAGGGTCCTTGGGTGTAGGCCATCTGATCCAGGTTCTTTCTCATTTATACTATCTAATTGTCCGTAGTAAAGTTGTTGAACACCTACCCCCTGTCCTTGTTACATCATTCCATCCTGAATGTTAGGAAGTCTGCACAGGTGTTAATTTTTACATGTGGTTGAATGTGTGAACTGTTATCAAATTGCCTCCTTGCCATTTGGTCCTTTATTAGACCTCAAATATCTTCCCTAATATAGAAATTAAGCTCACAGGCTTCGTGTTGCTGGGCCCTGTTTTAAATACAAGCACCACCTTGAGCCAATTCATTGACATCAGGCCAGACATTAAAAAGGCTCTAAAAATTAGATACAATGTGATTCATTTACCGAACGGCAAATTTTGGTATTTCACTTTGCAAGGGAAATTTCCCCAGAGCTTAGTAAAAGGAACGTAAGAAATACCCAATCACGTGTATTTTTTTCTTGCACATGATTGGAAGATGGGAATCAGCCAAGCTTCACCTCATTTACTAAGCTGTACGAAAAATTCCCCTGCAAAGTGCAGCAAACCCTTTCGAAGTGAAAAGTCCTTTTGCCTTTAGTAGATCAACCCCAATGGCTTAGAAATAACTGAACTCAACTCTGTTAGGGCCCATGGGTGTAAGCCATCTGCTTCAGGTGCTTCTTTCACATTTATTTATATCTAATTGTGTGTAGCAAAGCTGAGCTATTACAGTGCGTTGGAAAGTGTGTGGATACATTATGTTGTGCATCAGCTCCATCTTTTTACTTTGTAGACAAAGAGCATCGTGAATAAATACAAAGTACAGCGGCTTAATGGCCAACTGAACGCAACTCTTTGAGGGTCCATGGGTGTAGACCAGGGATATGCAATTAGCGGACCTCCAGCTGTTGCAGAACTACAAGTACCATGAGGCATAGCAAGACTCTGACAGCCACAAGCATGACACCCAGAGGCAGAGGAATGATGGGAATTGTAGTTTTGCAACAGCTGGAGGTCTGCTAATTGCATATCTCTGGTGTAGACCATCTGATCCGGGTTCTTCTTTCTCATTTATATTATCTAATTGTCTGTAGTAAATTTGTTGAATAGTTTCCCCTGTTCTAGTTACATCATTCCATCTTGGGTGTCAGGAAGTCTGCATAGGTGATAATTCTTGCATTACGTGAATTACGTGTCTGAAGGTGTGAACTGTTGTCGAATTGCCAAGGATCATTTGGTCCTTTTTTTAGACGTCCAGTATCTTCCCCAATATAGAAATGAGAAATTACTCAAAAATAACTCAACTCAACTCTTTGAGGGCCCATGGGTGTAGGCTGTCTTATCCAGGTGCTTTTTTCTCATTTATTTGATCTAATTGTCCATAATAAAGTTGAGCCATTGTGGTGCACTTTACAGTGTGTTGATACATCATGAAGCTCCAGCACTCCCTTATGTACATACAGAGATTAAAAGTGATTTAATAGGTCTGTCCCTGTCCCCAGCGATTAAATCCAAGTTCATTTTAGAGATGCAAAAAATGGTGTTCAAAAAGGACACTGATGAAAACGAAAAGTACAACCCATTTCCGTCCACTGACAAAAACTATGACGAAAATCAATTCTGTTTTCGTTAATGAACGAAAACGAAACCAAAATGTGAGGTCGGGACTTTTTCCCTTCGTGAACTACCTTCTGGTTGCCACGGAGCTCCGCCTGCTTCCGCTCCCAGCAAGCAAGCGACTGTGCAGCCAGCATTACAGGCCTCCGAGTCCTCGGCCAACCATCCAGAGACCAGAGCAGCACTGTGCTTTACAGGTCCGGACGAGAGTCCCACTCCCGACTCACGAGTCGCGACGCTGACTGTCCAGAGCAGAGAGCACCTACTGTGAATGTGTACATTACAATTACAGGTTTGAGCCCCCCTCCTCAGACCACTGTCCGTCCAGAGCACTGTGTGAGCTTTATAGGCCTCCTCTAACCACCGGCATCCAGAGCACTGTGCATTACAGGCCATCCCTCAGACCCTAAACCACCATCCAGCAACGTGCAGCATTACAGGACTTATCTAATCAGTGACCAGTCTACCGGCATCCAGAGCACTGTGCATTACAGGCCATCCCTCAGACCCTAAACCACCATCCAGCACTGTGCAGCATTACAGGACTTATCTAACCAGTGACCAGTCCACTGGTATCCAGAGCACTGTGCATTACAGGCCATCCCTCAGACCGTAAACCACCATCCAGCACTGTGCAGCATTACAGGACTTATCTAATCACTGACCAGTCCACCGGGCATCCAGAGCACTGTGCATTACAGGCCACCCCTCAGATCTGAGACCACCATCCAACACTGTGCAGCATTACAGGACTTATCTAACTCGTGACCAGTCCACCGGCATCCAGAGCACTGTGCATTACAGGCCATCCCTCAGATATGAGACCACCATGAAGCACTGTGCAGCATTACAGGACTTATCTAACCAGTGACCAGTCCACCGGGCATCCAGAGCACTGTGCATTACAGGCCACCCCTCAGATCTGAGACCACCATCCAACACTGTGCAGCATTACAGGACTTATCTAACTCGTGACCAGTCCACCGGCATCCAGAGCACTGTGCATTACAGGCCATCCCTCAGATCTGAGACCACCATGAAGCACTGTGCAGCATTACAGGACTTATCTAACCAGTGACCGGTCCACAGGCATCCAGAGCACTGTGCATTACAGGCCATCCCTCAGACCCGAGACCACCATCCAGCACTGTGCAGCATTACAGGCCTCCTCCGACCACCGGCATCCAGAGCACTGTGCATTACAGGCCTCCTCAGATCTGAGACCACCATCCAGCACTATACAGCATTACAGGACTTATCTAATCAGTGACCACCGGCATCCAGAGCACTGTGCAGTATTACAGGCCTCCTCAGACCATCCAGAGTGGTGAAATCTGTATCTGTGAGTTTGTTTAAACCTTAATACAATAAATATTAACATATTAAAAAATTTTTACTCCAGGAGTATATAATAGGTTTGGAAATTCTAGAGAAATGCTTAAATAATGCATTACAATTTAACTACACTTATGAGATTTTTTTGTTGACTAAAATGTACTGGAGATTTTAGTCGACTAAATACGACTAAAAAAAAGATGACTAAAATGGGACTAAGACTAAAATGGCATTTTGGTCAAAAGACTAGGACTAAAACTTAATTGAAATTTGCTGCCAAAATTAACACTGGTTATAGGAGTATCCAACATGTTTCAGGCGCTTACCCTTTATCGGGGGGATAAGGGAGCAAACCTATAAATAAACATTTCTGAGCAGACAACATGAGATGAAATACGTATGATAAAAAGCACATTATAAACTCATCCTTCAAGAAATAAGATGTCAGCTAAATACATATAAGAGCTTATAGAAAAATGTTATAAAACGAAGAATGGAAAAAAGTAACAATAATAATAGTATCTATAATAATAACAGTAATAATAATATATAAATAGAAATGAATAGTGGTGTTAATAACCACTTACCGCAAACCGTCGCAGCTGCACGTCGGTACTTAGACGTAGAATACCGGGGTCCGATAGCTGCCATAACCCCGGTATTGTCTGAAACGGTCCTCTTTAAGATAGAAGTGGTCTCAGCTGCGGATTCGCCACAAGATCACTTTTATCGGCGCTGGGAGAGGGGGCTCCCGACGCGCTACGGTCGTCTCTGCCGGTTACCGGAGCAGCCGTCAGTAGACGATCCAATCCTTTCCCCTAAGCGACCTGGAGCCGAGTGAGAGAAAGATGGCCTCCCCACTCGGCTCCATTCCATTGGATGACGAGTCAAACACTTCCGCCCAATGGCCTTAAACGGGGAATTTTTTTTTTTCTTTATTGAAAAAAAAAAGACATTTCTTTTTTTTTTTAATTGCATTTTAGTGTAAATATGATATGTCAGGTCTTTTTGACCCCCCAGATCTCATATATAAGAGGACCTGTCATGCTTTTTTTCTATTACAAGGGATGTTTACATTCCTTGTAATAGGAATAAATGTGATCCAACATTTTTTTTCTTTTAAAAGGGACAGTGTAAAAATAAAAAGTAAAATAAATAAGAGAAAAAAAACTTTTTTTAAAGCGCCCCGTCCCGCCGAGCTCGCGCGCAGAATTCAACGCGTACGTAAGCCACGCCCACATATGAAAACGGTGTTCAAACCACACATGTGAGGTATCGCCGCGATCGTTAGAGCGAGAGGGATAATTCTAGACCTAGACTTCCTCTGTAACTCAAAACTGGTAACCTGTAGAAATTTTTAAACGTCGCCTATGGAGTTTTTTAAGGGTCAAAGTTTGTCGCCATTCCACGCGCGGGGCCGCAATTTTGAACCATGTTGGTAACATTATCTATTCACAATATAAAAACAAATTTGGGCTAACTTTACTGGCTTCTAATTTTTTAATTACATTTTTTTTTCCAAAAAAAATTGTGTTTGTAAGACCGCTGCGCGACTACGTTGTGACATAAAGTATTGCAACAAACCGCCATGTTATTCTCTAGGGTGTCTGAAAAAAAACAAAACATAATGTTTGGGGGTTCTAGCAAAAAAAAAAAAAACTGATTTTAACTTGTAAACAAAAAGTTTGTAAATAGGCCTGGTCCTTATGTGGGTAAATATGAATAATAATAACAATGTTTATAAATATCAGAGAAACGAAATATTATATCTATATTACCAATTAAAACATGGATTATTGTATATATTGTATCTGTATAATTATAATTTATCTAGTATACACCAATGGAAATTTCAAAATGAACGCACATCACCCATGGATACAAAACATTCCCATAAAAAAAAAAAAATCCATAAATAATTATACTAATAAATATATATATATATACTCCCCTTCACTGCACCAACCTGCACCACCCTACTTCCTACGGGGAATGCAACAAAAGTTCCAAAAAAAAGAAGTAAAAAAAATCTAAATGATTGGAATGACAGCGTGAGACAATTCCCCCCAATTTTTTAAAAATATAATAATAGTAAAAATATCAAATCTGAGCACATATGTACACTGTAAATCTGTTATTAATATTATTATTATAATACAGGATATATATAGCACCAACAGTTTACGCAGCGCTTTACAATATAAAGGAATTATATAAATATATTATAATTTTTTTTTTATTATAAATATACAGTAACTGTCAGTATTACTGCTCTTCATTTTTTCTCTACAAAGTAACTTCCACAATACGGCTTCATTATAATCATCTATTTTATTGGTTTATTATTACAAAATTGTATTATTATTTTTATTATTATTATTAGTAGTATAATTATTTATGGATTTTTTTTTTTTTTTATGGGAATGTTTTGTATCCATGGGTGATGTGCGTTCATTTGAAATTTCCATTGGTGTATACTAGATAAATTATGATGATACAGATAGAGTATATGCAATAATCCATGTTTTTATGGGTAATATAGATATAATATCAGGCGCCTCCCCCGCTGGCTCTCTACACAGTCTGGTGACTCCCCTGCTGGCGCTCTGCACACTGATGACTCCCCACTGGTGCTCTGTACAGTTTGGTGACTCCCCCGCTGGCGCTCTGCACACTGATGACTCCCCACTGGTGCTCTGCACAGTCTGGTGACTCCCCCGCTGGCGCTCTGCACACTGATGACTCCCCACTGGTGCTCTGCACAGTTTGGTGACTCCCCCGCTGGCGCTCTGCGCAGTCTGGTGACTCCCCACTGGTGCTTTGCACAGTCTGGTGACTCCCCCGCTGTTCGCTGTGCACACTGGTGACTCCCCCGCTGGCGCTCTGCGCAGTCTAGTGACTCCCCACTGGTGCTCTGCACAGTCTGGTGACTCCCCTGCTGGCGCTCTGCACAGTCTGGTGACTCCCCCGCTGGCGCTCTGCACAGTCTGGTGACTCCCCCGCTGGCGCTCTGCGCAGTCTGGTGACTCCCCACTGGTGCTCTGCACAGTCTGGTGACTCCCCTGCTGGCGCTCTGCACAGTCTGGTGACTCCCCCGCTGGCGCTCTGCGCAGTCTGGTGACTCCCCACTGGTGCTCTGCACAGTCTGGTGACTCCCCCGCTGGCGCTCTGCACAGTCTGGTGACTCCCCCGCTGGCGCTCTGCACAGTCTGGTGACTCCCCCGCTGGCACTCTGCACACTGTTGTTACATGGTTACAAAGTTACGTGGTTGCATGGTTACATTATTACACAGTTACATAGTTGCATGGTTCCGTGGTTACAGAATCAGGTAGAAAAAAGACACCAACACTAATTTTCACAAATAATGAATTCTTCTGACTCCGCCCCCTTATGTTGCTGTCACACGCGGCGTCCTCCTATCACATTTCAGAAATGTCCTCTATTCTCCTAAAAATTGCTTTTTCTGAAAAAAAAAAAAAAAAGGACTGATTTTCACCCTGTTCTTATTGCAGTCCACCCAGGAGCAGAGAGCGCACCGTGTCCGCACTGCCTGTAGATGGGGGGCTCCTTGGGGCGGGGTCCTGACCCTCCCCCCACCCCCCGGCGCAGTCTCCCTTCCACCTTCACAGTCCTCATCTTCCCGGCTCCGGCATAAAATAATTTGGTAACAGATGTTCCCTTCTGCAGTACGGGGGGGGGGAAACGATCGCCGTGTTTGGCTGCGAACGACACAAAAACGACATCTGTGAAGAGCCGTAAATCTCGGCGACATTTCAGCAACTGTGCGGCTTTACATTATCTATAGATTGGAGCGTTCCGCATCGCTACGCCGCGGCTTTGCTGGTTCACAATAGAAATGAGATCTTTGCGGTGGGATCTCTCTACAAGCCCCCCCTTCAGTCTTTCACAGGTTGTACCTTCTCTTCTCCTGCACTGAAATGATTTCACCGCACACCGTGAGCTTCTCACCATGTGCATTAGAAACTGCAGCGAGTCAGATAGAGCCCCGCCCCTTTCCTGGCTGGAGGATGTCCAGCATCAAAAGATGTATGAGCATAATGTGTCAGCAAAACCCCCCCCCAAAAAAACAATCATTGATCTGCATGCTTACCCCCTAAATATACATTCCCCCTCCTCCCAGTACAAATCTGCCCCCCCTATGCTGAAGTCCCCACTGTCAGCACAAATCTTTCCCCCCCATCCCCCCTCCAAACTCAACTCCTCTCTCTCACCAAACCTCCCCGGCACAACCCCCCCCCAAAAAAAAATCACTCCTCCTAGCACAAATCCTCTACCCCTCAAATTTCCCCTCCGAGCACAAATCCTCTTCCCCACTCCCATCCCCCCCCCCCCTAGCACAACCCCCCAAATCTCCCCTCCTAGCACAAATCACCCCTACTAGCACAACCCCCACCACACCCCCCCTATGAAAAAGTTCCCCTCCTAGCACAAATCACCCACACTAGCACAACCCCCCACCCCCCAGGAAAAATTTCCTCTCCTAGCACAAATCCTCTTCCCCCACTCTCATTCCTCCCGCCTAGCACAGCCCCCCCCCCAAATCACCCCTACTAGCACAAACCCCCACCACCCCTCCCCCACGAAAAAGTTCCCCTCCTAGCACAAGTCCTCTTCCCCCCTCCTAGCACAGCCCCCCCCCAAATCTCCCCTCCTTGCACAAATCACCCCTACTAGCACAACCCCCCACCACCCCCCCCCACAAAAAAGTTCCCCTCCTAGCACAAGTCCTCTTCCCCCTCCTAGCACAGCCCCCCCAAATCTCCCCTCCTAGCACAAATCACCCCTACTAGCACAACCCCCACCACCCCTCCCCCACAAAAAAGTTCCCCTCCTAGCACAAGTCCTCTTCCTCCTCCTAGCACAGCCCCCCCAAATCTCCCCTCCTTGCACAAATCACCCCTACTAGCACAACCCCCCACCACCTCCCCAGGAAAAATTTCCCCTCCTACCCTCCTAGCACAAATTCTCTTCCCCCACTCCCATTCCCCCCTCCAAGCACCCCCCCAAATCTCCCCTCCTAGCACAAATCACCCCTACTAGCACAAAACCCCACCACCCCTCCCCCATGAAAAAGTTCCCCCACTAGCACAAGTCCTCTTCCCCCCTCCTAGCACAGCCGCCCCCAAATCTCCCCTCCTTGCACAAATCACCCCTACTAGCACAAACCCCCACCACCCCTCCCCCATGAAAATGTTCCCCTACTACCCTCCTAGCACAAATTCTCTTCCCCCAACTCCCATTCCCCCCTCCTAGCACCCCCTCAAATCTCCCCTCCTAGCACAAATCATCCCTACTAGCACAAACCCCCACCACACCCCCCCCCCCACAAAAAATGTCCCCTCCTAGCACAAATCCCCTTCCCCCACTCCCATTCCCCCCGCCTAGCACAACCCCCCCACTCTCCCCTCCTAGCACAGATCTCCCCCACTAGCACAACCCCCCACCACCCCCCCCACGAAAAATTTCCCCTCCTACCCTCCTAGCACAAATTCTCTTCCCCCACTCCCATTCCCCCCTACTAGCACAACTCACCTCTCCTAGCACAACCCCCCCACCACACCCCCAGGAAAAAATTCCTCTCCTGGCACAATTTCCCTCCTCCCTCTATCATATCACCTCTTCTAGCACAAACCCCCCAAATCCCCCCTCCTTGCACACATCTTCTTCCCCCATCCCCCTCCCAGCACAAACCATCCTCCAAATCACCATTCCTAATTTCCCCTCCTAGAACAATTCTTATCTTCTGCCACCCTTCCACTTCCCCCTCCCAACATAAATTTACCCTCCCATCTCCTTGTGGTGCCCCCCTCCCCACCCCACATGATACCACAGTGCCCAGGGCAGCCGCCCCCTTTCTCCCACCCCTTGTCCCATCCCTGGTCAAAGGCCTCATCCCCACAACCCTGGCTCTGTGTATGTGGGGGGGGGTCTTTGGGGGATGACTCAAAAAGAAAACGTCCACGTTCCACCATGTGGATGAATAGTCAGTCGGGTTAGCCAGAGATGTAGATCCATCGTTCGTCGTGATAAATGACGGCCTAAAGACCCGCCGGCACAAACGCAACGAACCGCGCAAATCATCCTTTTCCCCTAAGTCTACAAAAAAATAGTGCTCTGCCACTTTAAATAAATCTCAAATAGTGATCGACACATGGATGTAAACAAAAACACTGTGCTGATAATATGTAAACAATATAGTTGCATAAATTAGAAACTGCAAATAAACATATTGTGCAAAAAAATAGGCAATGTGCAAAAGAACTTGGACCTTAATTGGTAACTTGGACCTTAACAACAACATTTAAACCAATAACTAACAAACCATAAACAAAAACATCACAAAATATAAGGGGGATGTGATCCAATGTGGACCAGTCATCACAAAAACCTAAGCACCCCATCCCTGTTTTTTTTAGAGAAGGAGAGCGAATGAAATGGGACTATAACGGTGCAATATGAAATTAAAAACCTAAAGGATAACGTTAAAATCTTCAATATTTAATAACAAAAGTCTAAAACATCTTATTCATAAAAAATCAATATGTTTATAACCCAATTTCTTATTGTCCGCGGATAGCATCCCCTGAGGAAGCCCAATAATAGGGAGAAACCTGTCGGGATCCATCTATATACCACTATAAATTATTTGGACCATACAAAATTGGGTTGTAAGCATATTGATTTGTATGAATAAGATGTTTTAGAGTCTAAAACATCTTATTCATAAAAATCAATATGCTTATAGCCCACATTTTTTGGTATAACCCATAAAAAAATGGCTCCTATCTCTCCACAGTGACTCACCTGTTGATGATCCTGCTTGTCAGTCCTGCCTACTCAAGCTGTTCAGTCCAGAGGACATCTGCCTTCGCCTTGGTCACATCTCTAGAGACTATCTCCTGTGTTCCAATTAAAGACTTGCTTGGCTCACATTCCTTCTGGCTCCCTGACGTTTTGGCTTGTCTGACTATCCGCTCTGGTTCCTGAACTCTGGCTATGTTTTGACTACGTTTACTCCGTTTAACTTTTTTAAAATTATTATTAAACAAGTGTGATTTAACTGTACTTCCATCTCAGTCCGATTTATGGATTCTGACAGGTATATAGATGGATCCCGTCAGGTTTTGCCCCTATTATTGGGCTTCCTCAGGGGGTGCTATGCGCAGACCATAAAAAAATGGGTTATAAGCATATTGATTTTTATTAATAAGATGTTTTAGACTTTTGTTAAAAAATATTGACGATTTTAACTTTATCCTTTGGTTTGAATTTCATATTGCACCATTATAGTCCCATTTCATTCGATCTCCTCCTCCTCCTCATCACAAAATATAGTCCATATGTGAAAAGGTGCTCGATGTTCAGCAAAATATCAAACGGTGTGGATACCGAATTACAGGGATCAGAAAAGCATATAATCCAGCAATACGTGACACCCATATCCAATTTGTATCCTCGACATTACTGTATCCAATCACATTGGGATCGGCTTTATACCATCCATGGACCGCTCATCAGACAATCACATATGGGAAGCAAGCGGGGAGAAGCTCATAGCATAATACAGGATAAAAAAGGTTTAATGAAAATGATCGAATCCGCTTACAGTTATGCGGTGAACAAAAGGCATGACATTAAAAATCACGCTGGCCGCAGCAGCTTACACTCTGCCGCCACGCGGTGACGTCACACACACACACACACACACTCTCCTTTCAACGCATTTCCCCAAAACTGGCATCATCTGGGATTGCAGGGTTTTCATACGCAGACTATGACGTCACCTAATGCTTTGTTTGGAAACATTTAGTATCACTTTTGCTGAAGTACATCGTTGCTATTTCATTGGAAGGTTTAAGCCAAACCCCCGAGCAGGTTATTTCGGGAGATCTGTATTTGTAATGTTACCCTTTTAAGCCTTAATAAACGGCCTGCTGCCTTCTGAACGGTGTTTTACTATTTTTTATCCATTGTTCACCTTCCCATCCTCTCCTTCCCCAAAAACTTGCCAAATGGTCTTAGAAAAGGGGGTTGGGTGTTCTGTTTCAAGCATACCTTTATTCATTGACATACCCATAGCTCCCAACTGTCCCGGATTTGGAGGGATTGTTACTGATTTAGAGGGACTGTCCTGGATTTGGAGGGCCTGTCCTGGATTTGAAGGGACTGTCCCAGATTTGGAGGGACTGTCCCGGATATGGAGGGCCTGTCCTGAATTTGAAGGGACTGTCCCGGATTTGGAGGGCCTGTCCCGGATTTGGAAGGCCTGTCCCAGATTTGAAGGGACTGTTCTGGATTTGGAGGTACTGTTCCGGATTTGGAGGGCCTGTCCCAGATTTGGAGGGATTGTTCCTGATTTAGAGGGACTGTCCTGGATTTGGAGGGCCTGTCCTGGATTTGGAGGGCCTGTCCTGGATTTAGAGGGACTGTCCTGGATTTGAAGGGACTGTCCCAGATTTGGAGGGACTGTCCCGGATATGGAGGGCCTGTCCCGGATTTGAGGGTACTGTCCTGTATTTGGAGGGCCTGTCCCAGATTTGAAGGGACTGTTCTGAATTTGGAGGTACTGTTCCGGATTTAGAGGGCCTGTCCCGGATTTGGAGGGACTATCCCTGATTTTGAGGGCCTGTCTTATATTTTGAAGGGTTGTCTTGGATTTTGAGGGCCTCTCCCGGATTTGGAGGTCCTGTCCCGGATTTGGAGGGACTGTCCCGGATTTGGAGGGACTGTTCCAGATTTGGAGGGCCTGTCCCGGATTTGGAGGGACTATCCCTGATTTTGAGGGCCTGTCTTAGATATTGAGGGACTGTCTTGGATTTTGAGGGCCTTTGCCGGATTTGGAGGGCCTGTCCCGGATTTGGGGGGCCTGTCCCGGATTTGGAGGGGCTGTCCCTGATTTTGAGGGCCTGTCCCGGATTTGGAGGGGCTGTCCCTGATTTTGAGGGCCTGTCCCGGATTTGGAGGGATTGTTCCTGATTTAGAGGGACTGTCCTGGATTTGGAGGGCCTGTCCTGGATTTGGAAGGACTGTCCTGGATTTGAAGGGACTGTCCCAGATTTGGAGGGACTGTCCCGGATATGGAGGGCCTGTCCCGGATTTGAAGGGACTGTCCTGGATTTGGAGGGCCTGTCCCAGATTTGAAGGTACTGTTCCGGATTTAGAGGGCCTGTCCCGGATTTGGAGGGACTATCCCTGATTTTGAGGGCCTGTCTTATACTTTGAAGGGTTGTCTTGGATTTTGAGGGCCTCTCCCGGATTTGGAGGTCCTGTCCCGGATTTGGAGGGACTGTCCCGGATTTGGAGGGACTGTCCCGGATTTGGAGGGACTGTTCCAGATTTGGAGGGCCTGTCCCGGATTTGGAGGGACTATCCCTGATTTTGAGGGCCTGTCTTAGATATTGAGGGACTGTCTTGGATTTTGAGGGCCTTTGCCGGATTTGGAGGGCCTGTCCCGGACTTGGAGGGACTGTCCCTGATTTTGAGGGCCTGTCCCGGATTTGGAGGGACTGCCCCTGATTTGGAACAAAGTCCTCTCTGTCCCTCTTTCCTCCTCATTTGTCCCTCATGTTGGTCTGATCTATAGAGTTGTATATAAAATGCACTTTTTATCTTTCAGAAAGTGTTTCCCGGCTCTAAACCTTTTTATCCAATTTCTGGATTGCTGCATTTGTAAATTTCAAAAACCGATATAAAGGAATAGTAGTGAATAAAAAGAAGCACTTGTGAGTTTAACGAAGGGGTGTTAACCCCTTCCCTGCCAGTGTCATTAGTACAGTGACAGTGCATTTTTTTAAGCACTGATCACTGTAATAATGTCACTGGTCCCCAAAAAAGTGTCACTTGGGGTCAGATTTGTCCGCCGCAATGTCGCAGTCCCACTAAATATCACAGATCACCACCATTACTAGTAAAAACAATAAAAAGTCCTCAAATCTATCCCCTATTTTGTAAACGCGATAACTTTTGCGCAAACCAAGCAATATACGTTTTCTTGCGATTGTTTTTTTTTTTTAGCAATTTAGACATTTTTTTTTTAATTTTTTCTTTTTTTTGGGGGTATGTATTATAGCAGAAAGTAAAAAATATTGTTTTTTTCTTTTCAAAATTGTTGCTCTTTTTTTGTTTATAGCGCAAAAAATAAAAACCGCAGAGGCGATCAAATACCACCAATAGAAAGAGCTCTATTTGTGGGGAAAAAAGGACATCGATTTTGTTTGTGTACAATGTCGCACGACCGCGAAATTGTCAGTTAAAGTCACGCAGTGCCGTATCACAATAAATGGCCTGGTCAGGAAGGGGGGGGGGTAAATCCTTCCGGGGCTGAAGTGGTTAAGGGGGCGTGGCAGGGGTGTGTGTCCTATGCCTACATACTTTTGCTAATAGATGTCCCTCGTTCCCATCTCAAAAAGTTGGGAGGTGCGGACATACCTGCTTTAGATCTCGGTCCATCCGGCCAATATGGTGATTTGCTGAATAAGCACAATCCACAGGCAGCTCGACTCTCCAATAAGACACGGCAGTTTAATCCATAAAATTCGGATGTTCCCCCGTCATCTCGAAGTGTCAATTAGACATGTGCACTGCCGAAAAATTTGTTCGCTTTTGTTACATTCGGGTGTTTTTTTTTTTTTTGTTTTTGTTTTTCGGGTCATTCGTTATGATCGCAATTCGTAAATTTGAAAATTCGTAAATTCGAAAATCCAAAAATAAGAAAGAAAATCCGAAAGTTCGAAAGAATAACTAACGAACTATTACTAAGTATTAAATTCTAGGTATTGCAATTTCCTTTCAAATTTGGCTGTTAGGGAATGTAACGAATACGAATTTACCCGAATTATCCGAAATAACCTATGCCAATGTATCTAAACAAATGAAAATGGAACAGATTATTAATACATTTTATTATTATTGCTAATTATTATTATTATTTTTATTATTATTTATTTATTTTCATTTGTTATTTTTATTATTTGTTTATTATTTATAATATTTATTTATTATTATTATTTATTTATTTTCATTCATTATTTTTATTATTTGTTTATTATTTATAATATTTATTTATTATTATTATTATTATTATTATTTTTATTATTATTTATTTATTTTCATTCATTATTTTTATTATTTGTTTATTATTTATAATATTTATTTATTATTATTATTATTATTATTATTATTATTATTATTATTATTATTATTTATTATTTATTATTTATTATTATTATTATTATTATTATTATTATTAATAATTTGTTACGTTCCATTTGTTTAGATATTCGTTATTTCAGATAATTTGTAACTTCGGATAAATTCGTATTCGTTACGTTCACTAACAGCCAAATTTGAAAGGAAATTCCAATTAACTATCATTTAATACTTAGTAATAGTTAAGTTGTTATTGGTTAGTTATTATTTCAGATTTTCGAATTTTCGGATTTCCGAATTTCCGAGTTTTCGAAAAATTCTAATTTATGACTATTCAGAAAAATGAGTTGAACGGGTTTTTGTTAATTCTGACATTTCCGAATTCACAGATTTGTCGAAATTCATAAAAAAAAAAAAAAAAAAAAAAAAACGTATTTGGAACAAAACGAATTGTACATTATTATTATTATTTATTTATTATTATTAATTCATTACGTTCCATTCGTTTAGATACGCTATTCGTTATTTCGGATAATTCTGATATATTCGACTTCATGAATTTGTCGAAATTCGTTAAGAAAGGCGAATTTGGAACTAAACTAATTGTACATGTCTAGCGTCAAGTAGACAATGATTTTCTACACCTTGTGCCAACTATGGAGGCTGATAAATAACCCCAAAAAATGAAGAAGAAGGGAGGGAGGTCTAGCTAAGGACTAAATCAACTAACCCCAACATACAGGTAACCCGGAATGTGCCATTTCAGAAATACAGTAAAAAAAAAAGATGTAGTTACACTGAATTGCCACTAGATGTCAGCACAGAGATATTTGTGCATTACATCATAGTTACGTAGTTAAGCAGGTTGAAAAAAGACACAAGTCCATCCAGTTCAACCTTAAAAACAATAAATAAATAAAATAAAAAATATCGTACAATCCAATATACCCGATTTTATACCCTCAGTTGATCCAGAGGAAGGCAAAAAACCCCAGCAGAGCATGCTCCAATTTGCTACATCAGGGGAAAAAATGTCTTCCTGATCCCCCAAGAGGCAATCGGATTTTCCCTGGATCACCTTTACCTATAAATGTCAGTTCCCAGTTATATTCTGTACATTTAGGAAATAATCCAGGCCTTTCTTAAAGCAATATACTGAGCTGGCCAGATCCACCTCTGGAGGGAGTCTGATCCACATTTTCACAGCTCTTACTGTGAAGAAACCTTTCCGTATTTGGAGGTGAAATCTCTTTTCCTCTAGACGTAAAGAGTGTCCCCTTGTCCTCTGGGCTGACCGTAAAGAGAATAACTCAACACCAAGTTCACTATATGGACCCCTTATATATTTGAACATGGAGATCATATCCCCCCTTAATCTCCTCTTCTCAAGAGTGAATAAATTCAGTTCCTCTAATCTCTCCTCATAGCTGAGCTCCTCCATGCCTCTTATCAGTTTGGTTGCCGTTCTCTGCACTTTCTCCAGTTCCCTGATATCCTTTTTTGAGAATTGGAGCCCAAAACTGAACTGCATATTCCAGATGAGGTCTTACTAATGATTTGTACAGATGATGTCTCTCTCTGGAGTCCATACCTCTCTTATACAAGATAGGACTTTGCTCGCTTTGGAAACCGCAGCTTGGCATTGCATGTTATTATTGAGCTTATGATCTACCAAAACCCCCAGATCCTTCTCCACTATGGATCCCCCCAGATCCTTCTCCACCAGGGATTCCCCTAGATGCTTCTCCACTATGGATCCCCCAGACCCTTCTCCACTATGGATCCCCCCAGACCCTTCTCCACTATGGATCCCCCCAGACCCTTCTCCACTATGGATTCCCCCAGACCCTTCTCCACTATGGATTCCCCCAGATCCTTCTCCACCAATGATTCCCCCAGATCCTTCTCCACTATGGATCCCCCCAGACCCTTCTCAACTATGGATTCCCCCAGATCCTTCTCCACTATGGATTCCCTCCGACCCTTCTCCACTATGGATTCCTCCAGATCCTTCTCCACTATGGATCCCCCCAGATGCTTCTCCACTATGGATCCCCCCAGATCCTTCTCCACCACTGATTCCCCCAGATCCTTCTCCACTATGGATCCCCCCAGACCCTTCTCCACCAATGATTTCCCCCAGATGCTTCTCCACTATGGATCCCCCCAGACCCTTCTCCACCAATGATTCCCCCAGATGCTGCTCCACTATGGATCCCCCCAGACCCTTCTCCACCAATGATTCCCCCAGATGCTTCTCCACTATGGATTCCCCCAGACCCTTCTCCACTATGGATCTCCCCCAGTTGTACTCCCCTCAGTATGTATGATGCATATTCTTAGCCCCCAAGTGCAGAACTTTACATTTATCAAGATTAAACCTCATCTGCCACATAGTTGCCCAATCAGACAGAGCATTGAGGTCGGCTTGTAAATTGGAGACATCCTGTAAGGACGTTATTCTACTGCATAGCTTGGTGTCATCTGCCAAGGCAGAAATGTTACTTTCGATCCCAGACCCGATATAATTTATAAAGATATTAAAGAGTAAGGGTCCCAGCACTGAACCCTGGGGTACACCACTGATAACACTGAACCTTGGGGTACACCACTGATAACACTGAACCTTGGGGTACACCACTGATAACACTGAACCTTGGGGTACACCACTGATAACACTGAACCTTGGGGTACACCACTGATAACACTGAACCTTGGGGTACACCACTGATAACACTGAACCTTGGAGTACACCACTAATAACACTGAACCTTGGGGTACACCACTGATAACACTGAACCTTGGGGTACACCACTGATAACACTGAACCTTGGGGTACACCACTGATAACCTTAGACCATTCAGAGTAAGAATCATTAACCACGACTCTCTGAATTCTGTCTTTTAGCCAGTTTTCTATCCATTTACAGACTGATATTTCCAAGTCTGTAGACTTTACCTTACACATGAGCCGTGTGTGGGGAACTGTGTCGAACGCTTTTGCAAAATCCAAGTCCAAATCCATGAAATCAAATGCAAAGGTGACAATTGTTCCTGAACATTGGGGGGGGGGTTTGTTCGGTGAACGTCGATTGAGCTCGGTTCACTCATCTGATAACCTCTTGCCACACAAGTTGATATTTCTGGGTATTTTTACCTTTTAATAAATATATAATCAAAACTTAAAAAAAAAAAAAAATTAAAAAAAGTAGATGCGCTGTACGGGGAAATGACGATCCGAAGCAACAAAGTCTCATTTCACCGTCCTCATAGACCGGCGTCTCCCCCCTCCCCCCCCCCCCGGTAGATCGGTCACAGATATGGCGGGACGGACGGTCGGTCTTCTCCCTCTGCGCAGCAGATAACGGCCCTCGCCATCCCTATCTTGGATGTTTCCGGATCCCCGCGGCGGGACAAACGCCGCGCTCAGGTGCTAATTTATTTACACCAATTAATTTCAGTCCCCTGATGTAAACCAATTAGTATTCGGGGCTTAATGGAGTCATTAGCTGTCAGATTAGCTTCTTGAAACGCTTGTCACCGCGACAGGACCGAACACGGCGAATCGGCTAATAAAACCGCCAAATTAATGGACTGAACAGCATAGATAATGAGGTAATGAAGAGGAGATAGGACAGAACAGGATCCGCCGCTTCGTCTACCGTGAGAGATAAGGAAGGACCGCGTTCTGCCCAGAGAGCCAATGGGGGGGTATTCTCGGAGGGGGGGGGAGGCCTCTTTGTACCGCGTTCGAAAAAATAACCGCATTTGATTTTCAGCTTTCAATCCCGCCATTAAAAAAAAGACGCGTTCATTAATGTCATTTCAGAAAATCGTTTTCCATCTTTTTCAAAACGGCAGCTTCCTTTAAAAATATTCTCCGGTAATCCAACCACCTTCAGGCACTGCCTGTTACAGGGTGACAACGTTCTGTCTCTGCCCCCCCCCCCCCCTTGATTGTGCTCCTGTGTTGTCACAAGTCCCCAAAGAGAACTACAAGAGTCCCTTTCAATGACACATTATGCTGGAAGTGCATGTTAGCGTGAAGTTTCTGCAAAGAGGCCGCAGGAGATCAGAGGCAACAAAGGCCATAGGCGCCAACTGTTCTGAATTTTGACCCTCTGACGTGTGGATGCCGCGTGCCGGGCCGTGTCCTGGGGAACACAACCGGTCAGTGGGCCATCCCTACATATTGGGTCTAAGTAGGACCAACCCATAAAGTAGACCTGAGGGGTGGTCCCCACATATTTAGAGGTGGGGTCTGGGTGAGACCAACCCATAAAATGTATGTGGTTTAGAGTGACCTCACCACCCCCAAGATATAAATATATACCATACCGTGCTTCGAAAAAGTATTCATACCCCTTGAAATTCCCCACATTTTGTTACAACCAAAAACGTAAATGTATTTTATTGGGATTTTATGTGATAGACCAACACAAAGTGTCACATAATTGTGAAGTGGAAGGAAAATGATAAATGATACAAATAAATATGTGAAAAGTGTGTGGGGGGGGGGGGCATTTGTATGGCGCCCCCCGGAGTCAATACTTTGTAGAACCCCCTTTCTCTACAAGTCTTTTTGGGGATGTCTCTACCAGCTTTGCACATCTAGAGAGGACATTTCTGCCCATTCTTCTTTGTAAAATATCTCAAGCTCTGTCAGATTGGATGGAGAGCGTCTGTGAACAGCAATTTTCAAGTCTTGCCACAGATTCTCAATGTGATTTAGGTCTGGACTGTGACTGGGCCATTCTAACACATGAATATGCTTTGATCTAAACCATTCCATTGTAGCTCTGGCTGGATGTTTCGGGTCGTTGTCCTGCTGGAAGGTGAACCTCCCCACAGTCTCAAGTCTTTTGTAGACTCTAACAGGTTTTCTTCTAAGATTGTCCTATATTTGTCTCCATCCATCTTCCCATCAACTCTGACCAGCTTCCCTGTCCCTGCTGAAGAAAAGCATCCCCACCACATGATGCTGCCACCACCATGTTTCACGGTGGGGATGGTGTGTTCAGGGTGATGTGCAGTGTTAGTTTCCCCCACACATAGCGTTTTACTTTTAGGCCATAAAGTTGAATTTTGGTCTCATCTGACCAGATCACCTTCTTCCACATGTTTGCTGTGTCCTCCACATGGCTTCTCACAAACTACAAACAGGACTTCTTATGACTTTCTTTCACCAATGTCTTTCTTCTTGTCACTCTTCCATAAAGGGCAGATTTGTGGAGAACACGACTAATAGTTGTCCTGTGGACAGATTCTCCCACCTGAGCTGTGGATCTCTGCAGCTCCTCCAGAGTCACCATGGACCTCTTGGCTCTTCTCTGATGAATGTTCTCCTTGCCCGGCCGGTCAGTTTAGGTGGACGGCCATGTCTTGGTAGGTTTGCAGTTGTGCCATACTCTTTCCATTCTCCGATGATGGATTGAACAGAGCTCCGTGAGATGTTCAAAGCTTGGCAGATTTTTTTATAACCTAACCCTGCTTTATACTTCTCCACAACTTTATCCCTGACCTGTCTGGTGTGTTCCTTGGCCTTCATGATGCTGTTTGTTCACTAAGGTTCTCTAACAAACCTCTGAGGGCTTCACAGAGCAGCTGTATTTATACTGAGATTAAATGACACACAGGTGGACTCTATTTACTAATTAGGTGACTTCTGAAGGCAGTTGGTTCCTCTAGATTTTAGTTAGGGGTATCAGAGTAAAGGGGGCTGAATACAAATGTCCCCCCCCCCCCCCTCATATTTCACATATTTATTTGTATCATTTATCATTTTCCTTCCACTTCACAATTATGTGACACTTTGTGTTGGTCTATCACATAAAATCCCAATAAAATACATTTATGTTTTTGGCTGTAACATGACAAAATGTGGGAAATTTCAAGGGGTGTGAATACTTTTTCAAGGCACTGTATAAGATATATTATACTGGAGTGACATCACCGTACTCCACATATAAAATATATTATATAGAGTGACATCACCACTCTCCAGATATATAATTTTGCTGACCCCCCCCAGGATTCCCCCTGTCATTCTCCATTATAACCACTAGGAGGAGCTCCAGCTTTGCATTTCCAGTAAAGTGTTGATTTATAAAAAGTCGGAATCAAATTTTTTTTTAATTATTTTGGTAAATACAGAATGCGACAATTTTGCTTGTTTTCTAGGATTCTACCGGAAATTTCTGTACTAGTGTTTGTTGTAGAAAATCTTTTGGTGACAAAATGTTAAGAGATAGCTTCTGATTTATTTTTTTTATTTATTATAAAAAGGAAAACTGTTTTTTTTTTCACATCATTATCACGACCCACCACCAGGAGAAACCTCCATTATAAATTCCCCTGACTCCTGACCTTTGTGGCGCTACCACATATGTGAGCGCTATTTCTTGTTTGTACCTGGAGGACGGCCCTGGAACAATACGGAGTGCTTCACTTTTTTTTTTTTTTTTCCACCTAAAACACTCTGACAGATGACCCCGAGACACACTAACGCGGGATCAAGCACTGATCAAGCTTTTTTATTTTATTTATTATTTTATTTTTAATTTTTTTTTATTTCTTTATTATTTTATTTATTTATTTATTTTTTTATTTCTTTATTTTTTTTTTTATTTTTTTATTTTTTTATTTCTTTATTTTTTTTTATTCTATTTTTTAAATTTTTTTAACCACATCAGCAAAAACTCTGTCGAGAGGCTTATTCAACTTTTACGTTCATTCTCTGTCTCCTTCTCGGGTTTTACATCATTGTTGTGTTGTTCCTGGGCGATATTAATTATTTAATTTTCTTTTATTTATTTATCAAAAAAAAAAAAAAAAAGAAAAAGAAACAGACAAGAAAAAACTTCCCGAAACTAAAATCTTAGTTACTATTATTACCCACTATACCTGTCTTATAAAGATTCTGTTCTTCCCTTGCCCATATTTATCCATCCACCCCACCCCACCCCACCCCCAGTTCTCTCCCTCCCCTTCCCCTCCCCCCTCCCATTTGGTTTTGTTTTGATCTCGGACCTCTTTTTTGTATTTCTCCGAAGTTTTAAAGATTTTCCATCTTCTCCATATTCTGTTCTTATTTTTCTGAGTGTCCTTTTTCTCTACCACATAAGTATTCCATTCTACTGTCGTATTCTATTCGCTCGAACCATTCTCTTACATCCCGTTTTTCTGCGATTAACCACTTTTTTTTTTGGATTGGTCCCTTTGCCGCATTCAACAGTATTGGAGTTAAAGCGGAGTTCCAAGGACAATCGGAATTTTTTAATTTTTGAAAACAATTCTTCAGTTTATATCATTTCAATGCCCCTGTAGAAGTCCTAGTAGGACGAAACGCGTCGGACTTGGTTTCACCACTACCCATATTGCCTTTTTTAACTGTGATCAAATTTTTTAATTGCTGTGTTTTTTTTTTTAATAAAAACCAATTGTTTTTGACCTGCACTATGCCTTTTTTCTTTATGTATCTTCCTGGATGCAAGTTTTTTTGGGCTTTTCCTCCTGGTCAACAGCTTCTCCGCTGCTGTTGGTGTCATCGAGACTTCATTGATCGATCTCCGGACCTGTCTGGACCCCTTGGAGCGTTCCTGTGGATCCAATGACCCCATTATCCATGCCTGACTGAACTGGTGTCGCCGACATCCAGGTCCATTGTTTCTGGTAAGAGTATTTTATCTTATCTCTGTTTCCTTATGAGAACAACCATTCTGGGGGTGTGGATCTCACCTCCCGTTTGGATTGACCCCCTTGGGACTTGTTTTTCATTCATTCACTAATGGGGCTCACAATGCTATTGATTTCAGTTGTCAGTGGTTCACCTTCACTGTGTTTAATTTTTTAGCGCTACATTTCCACATTCCAATATAATTTCAATGTAACACTCACCTGTTTCGTCAAATGTATCCCCCCGGTATCCGGTTTCGTATGAAAAACGTAGCTTTTAAAATTTCTTGCTGCCAGTTTTCATCTTGCTTGTGGGCACGGGAAGCCCACAAGCATATACAGTTCCTGGATCCGGTGATGCTGAGCTACCAGCATGCACCGCGTGCTTCCACGTGGCCATCACAACGGGCGTCGTCTTCGGAAGTGGCTGCCCCCGTTGTGATGGCAACGAAGAGATTCGCGTCACTTAAGGGTTTCGCGAATCTCACGAGAACGGGCGGCGGCCATCCGCACTGACTCCTGGAAATAAGGACACATAGCTCCCAGGGGACAGTGCGCCGCCGGACATGACGGCCATACCCGCGGGTGGCAGAGACCGGAAAGGGCCACTGAAAGACCTCCTAACAAGGTAACCCTTAGGAGACAAAAAAAAAAAACTTTCCATTTTAGAACGATTGAAGTGTGTAAATGCTGTTAATGTAAAGTAGTAAAATCGGGTGGAACTCCGCTTTAAAGTGGTTGTAATCCCTAAAAAAAATAAAATAAAAAAAAAAACCTGCAAGACAAAGGCATAATGAGCTAGTATGCATACTAGCTCATTATGAATTACAGTGGAACCTCGGATTGCGAGTAACGCGGTTAACGAGCGTTTCGCAATACGAGCCCTGTATTTTTAAAAATCGTAACTCGGTTTGTGAGTGTTGTCTCGCAAAACAAGCACGATTCAGGCCAAAGCGGTGCGCAGTACCGCTTTTGGCCTGAGGTGGGGGGGGCGCCGGAGCCGAGCTGAGCCGAAAGTCACCGATCGCAGCCATTCGGAAATGCACGGAAACCCCTGAGGACACTTCGGCTGACTCCTACCTGAGGTTTGCCGAGGTCAGCCGAAGTGACCTCGGGGCTTTTCGGCTGTTTCCGAGGCTCTCCGGCGCCCCCCCCGCCTCTGGCCACATGCGGTATTGCATCCCATTGAAGTCAATGTGGAACGAATTATTTTCGTTTCCATTGACTTCAATGCGAAAGCTCGCTTTGATATGCGAGTACTTTGGATTACGAGTGTTCTCCTGGAACGGATTATGCTCGTAATCCGAGGTTCCGCTGTACTTACCTGAGATCGAAGCCCCTGCAGCGGTCCTAGTTCACCGCTCCGGCGGCCTGACATCGCTCCCGGGGGTTACTTCCGGGTATCGCGGCTCTGGCACTGTGATTGGTCGGAGTTGCGACTCCGTACGCGCCGTTGCTTCAGTTTGCTTAAGTGCGCATGTGTCAATTGTTCTATTTGAATTTTTGGCAATTTAGCCTTATTTAAGTAATCTTGTATGTTTTCTTTTTCTTGTTTCTTTTTTTTTTTGTTGTGTCTCTTGATTATTGCATAAATTGCGCTGTAGTATTGTTGGAAGGCCAGTGCGATATCTGTTGTCTTATTTACAATTTCACCTCTCTCATTTTTTATGTAGCTACAGTGGAACCTTGGTTTACGAGTAACACGGTTAACGAGCGTTTTGAAAGACGAGCAACTTTAATTTTTTTTAAATTCTGACTCGGTTTGCGAGTGTTGTCTCACAAAACGAGCAGAATTCAAGCTAATGGGGTATGCAGTACCGCATTTGGCCAGAGGTGTGGGGGCGCCGGTGACACTCGGAAAGGTTCGGAGACATTCGGAAATACTCGGAATCACTCGGAAGCACTCGGAAATACTCGGAAACACTCGGAAATACTCAGTTCCCGAGTGTTTCCGAGCCTTTCTGAGTTCAGCCAAGCTTTCCCGAGTATTTCTGAGTCTCTCCGGCGCCCCCCTGTAAGGACGTTATTCCACTCCATAGCTTCCTGTCATCTGCAAAGACTGAAATCCCAGACCCGATATAATTTATAAAGATATTAAAAAGTAAGAGTCCCAACACTTAACCTTGGGGTACACCACTGATAACAGACCATTCAGAGTAAGAATCATTAAACACAACTCTCTGAATTCGTTTTTTTAGCCAGTTTTCTATCCATTTACAAACTAATATTTCCAAGCCTGTAGACTTTACATTACACATGAGCCGTGTGTGGGGAAGTGTGTAAAATGTTTTGCAAAATCCAAGTATACCACGTCCACAGCCAGCCCTTTGTCCAAGTATACCACGTCCACAGCCACCCCTCTGTCCAAGTATACCACATCCACAGCCGCCACTCTTTCCAAGTATATCACGTCTACAGCCACTTCTTTTTCCAAGTATACCACGTCCAAGGCCATCCCTCTGTCCAAGTATACCAAGTCCACAGCCACCCCTCTGTCCAAGTATAACACATCTTCAGCCACGTCTCTGTCCAAGTATACCACATCCACTGCCACCCCTCTGTCCAAGTATACCACATCCACAGCCACCCCTCTGTCCAAGTATACCACGTCCACAGCCACCCCTCTGTCCAAGTATACCCCGTCCACAGCCACCCCTCTGTCCAAGTATACCACGTCCACAGCCACCCCTCTGTCCAAGTATATCCCGTCCACAGCCACCCCTCTGTCCAAGTATAACACATCTTCAGCCACGTCTCTGTCCAAGTATACCACATCCACTGCCACCCCTCTGTCCAAGTATACCACATTCACAGCCACCCCTCTGTCCAAGTATACCACGTCCACAGCCACCCCTCTGTCCAAGTATACCCCATCCACAGCCACCCCTCTGTCCAAGTATACCACGTCCACAGCCACCCCTCTGTCCAAGTATACCACGTCCACAGCCACCCCTCTGTCCAAGTATACCACGTCCACAGCCACCCCTCTGTCCAAGTATACCACATCCACAGCCACCCCTCTGTCCAAGTATACCACGTCCACAGCCACCCCTCTGTCCAAGTATACCACGTCCACAGCCACCCCTCTGTCCAAGTATACCACGTCCACAGCCACCCCTCTGTCCAAGGTTTTACTTACCTCCTGATAAAAAGAAATCAGATTTGTTTGACAACTTCTGTCTTTCATGAATCCATGCTGTCTGTTGCTTGGAATATTTTTTTCCAGCAAGAACTCATCTATGTGTCTTTTATTAATCTCTCCAGTATCTTCCCGACTATAGAAGTTACACTAACAGGTCTATAGTTACTTGGTAAAGACTTCCCTTTTTAAATATAGGCACCACATTGGCCCTACACCAATCCAGTGGTACCATTTCCATCATTAACGAGTCCCTAATGCCGCGTACACACGGTCGGACTTTACGGCAGACTTTGCCCGGCGGACGGGATTTCGTCGGACAATTCGATCGTGTGTGGGCTCCAGTGGACTTTGTTTTCTCAAAAGTTGGACGGACTTAGATTTGAAACATGTTTCAAATCTATCCGACGGACTCGAGTCCGGTCAAAAAGTCCTCTCGTCTGTATGCTAGTTCGACGGACAAAAAGCCACGCTAGGGCAGCTATTGGCTACTGGCTATGAACTTCCTTGTTTTAGTCCGGTCGTACGTCATCACGTATTAATTCGACGGACTTTGGTTGATTGTGTGTAGGCAAGTCCGTTCATTCGGAAAGTCCGTCGAAAAGTCCGCCGGGCAAAGTCTGCCGTAAAGTCCGCTCATGTGTACGCGGCATTAAAATTAGAAACAATGGCTTTGAAATGACAGAGCTCAATTCTTTTAGGATCCGTGGGTGGATGCCATCAGGTCCAGGTGCTTTATCCACCTTTATTCTTTCTAAATATATCTGGACCAGATCACTTTTGAGTTATTGTGGATCATTCGGGGCTGTGTCACTACCACCCCCATTATGGACATGACCTCCCCCATGCTCCTTTGTATACACAGAGCTGAAGAAAGTATTTAATAAATGTGCCTTCTCCTTGTCCCCAGTCACCCCCCCCCAGACTATTGTGTAAAGGACCTACATGCTCAGACCTGACCTTTTTTACTATCAATATATTTGAAGCATTTTTGGGGGGTTTGTCCTACTGCCTTTTGCAATCTGTCGTTTGTTTTTAATTTTTGCATCCTTGATTTCCTTTTTACATATTCTGATATATTCTTTGTAACATTTAAACGATGATAGTGTTCCTTCATTTTTATATTTTTTAAAAGCTCTTTTCTTATTGTCAATACGTATTGCCCGTGGGAATATACTTTGTAGTGAGTTTTCATACAGTCACTTTGAAGAATCCCTATTTCTGTTCTGTGTCCATTGATGACAATATTCCCTCCCAGTCTCGGAGAGCAGCCTCATCCTTGGAAAATTTGCTCTCTTAAAGTGAAGTGTTTTTATCTTTCCCATATGTGTTTGTTGCTTACAGCTAACATTAAATTAAATCATGTTATGGTCACTGCTCCCCAGATGTTCTTTTATATGAACATTAGTAATAAGCTCTGCAGGGTTTGAGTGCCAGTGACACTAGCCAAATGACAGTTCCCCGAGTGCCAGTGACACTAGCCAAATGACAATTCCCTGAGTGTCGGTGACACTAGCCAAATGACAGTTCCCCGAGTGACGATGACACTAGCCAAATGACAGTTCCCGAGTGACGATGACACTAGCCAAATGACAGTTCCCCAAGTGTCGGTGACACTAGCCAAATGACAGTTCCCCGAGTGTCGATGACACTAGCCAAATGACAGTTACCTGAGTGTCGGTGACACTAGCCAAATGACAGTTCCCCGAGTGTCGATGACACTAGCCAAATGACAGTTCCCTGAGTGTCGGTGACACTAGCCAAATGACAGTTCCCCGAGTGTCGATGACACTAGCCAAATGACAGTTCCCTGAGTGTCGGTGACACTAGCCAAATGACATTTCCCTGAGTGTCGGTGACACTAGCCAAATGACAGTTCCCTAAGTGTCGGTGACACTGACCAAATGACAGTTCCCTGCGTGTCATTGACACTAGCCAAATGACAGTTCCCTGAGTGCCAGTGACACTAGCCAAATGACAGTTCCCCGAGTGCCAGTGACACTAGCCAAATGACAGTTCCCTGAGTGTCGGTGACACTAGCCAAATGAGTGACGATGACACTAGCCAAATGACGGTTCCCCAAGTGTCGGTGACACTAGCCAAATGACAGTTCCCCGAGTGTCATTGACACTAGCCAAATGACAGTTCCCGAGTGACGATGACACTAGCCAAATGACAGTTCCCCAAGTGTCATTGACACTAGCCAAATGACAGTTCCCGAGTGACGATGACACTAGCCAAATGACGGTTCCCCAAGTGTCGGTGACACTAGCCAAATGACGGTTCCCCGAGTGACGATGACACTAGCCAAATGACAGTTCCCCGAGTGTCGGTGACACTAGCCAAATGAGTGACGATGACACTAGCCAAATGACAGTTCCCCGAGTGACGATGACACTAGCCAAATGAGTGACGATGACACTAGCCAAATGACAGTTCCCCGAGTGACGGTGACACTAGCCAAATGACAGTTCCCCGAGTGCCGGTGACACTAACCAAATGACAGTTCCCCGAGTTGTCTTCAGTTATATAGAGGAAGGGGAGGGGCTAGTGGTGACATCATTGCCCCAATATGATCATTTGCCCATATTTAGGCGAGGATGGGAGGCTCCTTTCCTTGCCCATTTGGTTTAGTGTTTGGGATTTCCCGGCCATGTAGATGAATTGGCCGGTGATGTCTGCGGTTGGTAAGAACATGGCGGCTGCCATACCATGTGCAGTTTGGCGCGTGCGTTTGCGTGGGGATGACATTAACAATTAATGGCATGTTGGGAAAACACGCAATTTTACGCACGCTCCCGACACGCACCGATGTGAACTTACCTATAAATAACGATCGGCGCCATAGATAAAAATGTATCCGGTGACCCGGCTAATATCGGAATCTCAGAGTGAAGAACGGATACAATGTGGCGATATTCCTTCACACTTAGGGGTTGCAGGGAGAGTCGCACACCGATAACGGCGATTTTAAAAAAAACACGAAGCCCCCCCCCCCGCGTAAAAATGATTTTACATTTCTTATTTCCGCTCCTCACAGAATGACTGTCGGTAAATCCATAAAACGTCGGCAATCGACATCTGACCTAAACGCGGGAATCTGAAGAAATCCGGATCCGCGGAGATAAGATGCAAGGAATATCACGTAAGGCGATGCACCCGCGGCGTGACACACGGACCCCCCACCGCGGATCTTACAGCCGGGGGTCTAAGGAGACGCCTCCAACCATAAATCATGTATACAAGAAATTCCCGCGATACTAATCAGACATAAATAAATGATACACAACGCCGGAACAGCAACATCAACACCACGAGCGCCAAGAATCTCGTAGAGTCAAAAAACGCCGCCGAAAAAAAAATAAATCACTTATATGATGTGATGAGACATCAGCCTGAGAGAGAGGCGGGCACAGCCAGGCAACAAGCATTTTTAGAAGTCTTTGATGGGCCGTGATGGGAGGTGGTGCGGGCTCCTGGAAGCTGCCCCTCCGCCCCCACACTGGCACTAGCAACCCCCCCCCGCCCCAGCCGGACGGCATCGGACGCCATCCATGTCCTTACATGAGGAGGTGGTGCTGGATCCGGGGGTAGGGCTCCTGGAAGCTGCCCCTGGCCCCCTCACTGGCACTAGCACCCCCCCCCGCCCTGCCCAGACGGCATTGGACGCCATCCATGTCCTTACCTTAGAAGGTGGTGCTGGATCCGGGGGTAGGGCTCCTGGAAGCCGCCCCTCTGCCCCCTCACTCGCACTAGCCCCCCCCGGAAGGTATCGGTCGCCATCCATGTCCTTACCTTGTAAAGTGGTGCTGGATCCAGGGGTAGGGCTCCTGGAAGCTGCCCCTCTGCCCCCTCACTCGCACTAGCAACCCCCCCCCCCCGCCCAGACGCCATCCATGTCCTTACCTTAGGAGGTAGTGCTGGATTCGGGGGTAGGGCTCCTGGAAGCTGACCCTGGCCCCCTCACTCGCACTAGCACCCCACCCTGCCCAGACGGCATCGGACGTCATCCATGTCCTTACCTTAGGAGGTGGTGCTGGATCCGGGGGTAGGGCTCCTGGAAGCTGCCCCTCTGCCCCCTCACTCACACTAGCAACCCCCCCCGCCCGGACGGCATCCATGTCCTTACCTTATAAGGTGGTGCTGGATCCGGGGGTAGGGCTCCTGGAAGCTGCCCCTCTGCCCCCTCACTCGCACTAGCAACCCCCCCCACCCCGACGCCATCCATGTCCTTACCTTAGGAGGTAGTGCTGGATCCGGGGGTAGGGCTCCTGGAAGCTGCCCCTCTGCCCCCTCACTTGCACTAGCAACCCCCCCCCCCACCCCGACGCCATCCATGTCCTTACCTTAGGAGGTAGTGCTGGATCCGGGGGTAGGGCTCCTGGGAGCTGCCCCTGGCCCCTTCACTCGCACTAGCACCCCACCCTGCCCAGACGGCATCCATGTCCTTACCTTAGGAGGTGGTGCTGGATCCATGGATAGGGCTCCTAGAAGCTGCCCCTCCACCCCTCTACCTGCTGCAGCTTGCCGTGGGAAGTGCCGACCCATTCCTTCTCCTCCCGGCCAAACAGGAAGTGGGCCTTGAGACCCGATTGGCCGGGAGTCCTAAGACTCCCGGCCAATCGGGTCTCAGGACCCGCTTCCTGATTGGCCTGGGCCGAGAAGCAGGAAGACATTATCGAATATTATTTCGCTACTGTCGTACAACTGGGTGTGCTCTGGGCGCGGTGCTCTGCACCCCAAGCCCACCCTTTTTTTAAGCCAATTAGAGCCTCAGGCTCTAATCGATCAATCCTGATGTACTGATCACATTTCTTGAGGCCCGAAAACGCCAGGGTCAGTACAAATAGCCCCCAAATGACCCCTTTTTTAGAAAGTAGACAGTCTGAGGTATGTAGTAATAGGCATGGCAAGTTTTTTTGAAGTTGTAATTTTTTTTTCGTCACAATTTTTTTGGGAAATTAAGAAATTAAAAAAAAAAAAATGAATTACGAATTCAAAATGAAAAAGAAAATTGTTTGGAAAATGAAGGAATGAAATAAAAATTGTGTTCTTGTCTTTTCTACCACTAGATGTCCTCATTCAGAAGACATCCTGTGAGTGGAGGGTGTCATGGACCTGCCTCCTAGTTAGGGGACGTCACCCACGGTGCCCTACACTGACATACAGCGCCCCCTTTCTGGATCACTGAGACACACCCACCACCTAGGAGGAAGCTGACCCAGCACATCCCATAAATTACATCAACATTTCTTATAAGGGTAAGAGAAGAAAAACCCCTGTTGGGGGATGTTGTGGGACCTCCTGGGTGCTATTTATATACTCATCAACAACAATTATGGTTAAAAATATTTTTTTTTCTTTTTACACATTCACATAGAAGAAAAGAGAGTACACAGTGATACATTTCTTCCATACAAAAATACCACACTTTATGTTCTACATGTTTCGCCTTACGGCTTCCTCAGGAACATGTGTGGATATTCTTATCTATTGAATAAATATACACGGATTAAAAGGGTAAGTCAATTATGGGAAAGCAAAAATAAACTGAGGGAATCTTCGGAAGGGAGAGGAAGCACTGGGGGGGTTTAAAGGCAACGTGTAATGCTTTTGTACATTTTTTTTTTATTATTATGGTCAGGTCTAAAAAATTCAATTAATTTAAATATTGTGTAGGAATATATATCCCAAAGGTGCAGTTTCAGGATCATTCTTCCTTCTGCCAAACAAATTCTGTTGTATACACAACTCAAAAGCTGAAATTTGTCAGGAGACCTCATGGTTGTGTCCTAGGTACCAGAGTCCAACGTAGCCCCGGGAACACAACCATCTTAGCTGCTACCTCATTAGAACCAACCTTATCGACCCCTTACACTCTGGCCTTTGCCTACAAAACTCCATAGAAACTGCCCACCTAAAACGTACTTATGCCGTACCAATTGCCAAAACCGATGGCCACTACTCCGTACTCCTGACATAGGACCTTTCTTCTGCCTATGACACTGCCTAACTCTACTCCCTCGGTCTGCAGGACTCTACACTTTCTTGGTTCCCCTCCTATGTATCTAAGTTCTCCTCCGGTGTCACCTACAATTCTATCTCCTCCTTTCCTCTTCCCCTTTCCATAAGAGTCCCCAAAGGCGTCATCCTCAGAACCCTACTATTTTCTATCTGCACCTCCTCACTGGGTCATCTGTTAACCTCCTATGGCTTCCAGTATGCTGATGACACCCAAATCTATCTCTCTGCTCCTCAACTCACCCCTTCAGTCTCTTCACTCACATCACCAATTTACTAACTGACCGTATGAAGATCACACAACTTCATAAAACTCAATCTTTCAAAAACAGAGCTCTTAAAATTCTGCACAGTGTCTTCCACCCCACTCTGGTAATCCCTCCACTGATCCCTGCTCAGTGTCCTCCACCCCTCTCTGCCAACCCCTCCACTGGCCTCCACTAGGTGTCATCCGCCCCTCTCTGGTAATCCCTCCATTGTCCTCCGCTTGGTGTCCTCCACTCCTCTCTGCCAATCCCTCCACTGACCTCTGCTCAGTGTCCTCCGCCCCTCTCTGCCAATCTCTCCACTGGCCTTCCTTAGATGTCCTCCGCCCCTCTCTGGTAATCCCTCCACTGGCCTCCGCTCAGTCTCCTCCACCCCTCCCTGGTAATCCCTCCGCTGACCTCTGCTTAGTGTCCTCCACCCCTCTCTGCCAATCCCTCCACTGGCCTCCACCAATTGTCCTCCACCCCTCTCTGGTAATCCCTCAACTGGCTTCTGCTCAGTGTCCTCCACCCCTCTTTGCCAAGTGTCCTTCACCCCTCTCTGCCAATCCCTCCACTGGCCTCTGCTCAGTGTCCTCCACCCTTCTTTGCCAATCCCTCCACTGGCCTTCACTCAGTGTCTTCCACCCCTATCTGGTAATCCCTCACCTAGCCTCTGCTCAGTGCCCTCCACCCCTCTCTGCCAAGTGTCCTCCGCCCCTCTCTGGAAATCCCTCCACTGGCTTCCGATCACCCAACAAATAGAATTCAACTAACAACAACTTACAAATCCATCCACAACTCTGTCCTGAGCACCATCACCAACCTCATCTCCAAAAATCACCCAAACGGTCTGGCTCTCTAGCCCCCTTGTCTCCACCTCCCATGCTCTCCTCCAGGACTTTTCCAGGGCCTCTCCCTTCCCTGGAACTTCCTACCCCAATCTGTTCAGAGCCCCATCCATTCTCTGGAACTCCCTAATCCAATCTGTCCAGAGCCTCTTCCATTCTCTGGAACTCCCTAATCCAAGCTGTCCAGAGCCTCTCTCATCCCTTGGAACTCCCTACCCCAACCTATCCGGCTATCTCCTACTCTGTAACTGTACTGTTTGCCTTTATATTGTAAAGCTCCTAACTGCTGGTGCTATACAAATCCTGTATAATAATAATTGTAACAAGTAGATATTATGCAAATGATGGGTGACTTTCTTGGTTGCCGATCTCCTTTATGTAAATAAATAAATAATAAATAAAAATATACACTACACTATACACTATAGGACTATGTTATGCAACCTGCATAGGAAGCCTGAATGTAACGATGTGATTGGCTCCAGTGAGCAGCACAGGGAGTCCTTTCATACACTTTGATAAATGAGACCCTTTCAGATGTTCAGGAAGCTTTCTCCGAGGAGCCGCCTTGTGTTTTTGGTTTACCGGCCCTTTAAACAATTAGTTGCAACTATTCTCTTACACCGCAATGAGGTCTCGCCCCATTAATCATGTAGATTGGGGTAACCAAAGGTCACGAGGCAGAAACCAACTCTTACAAATCACTTCAATACAAGATTAGAAAGTTACACCATCATCCCTCCGACCTATCATCCGGCTGCATCAACAACCTTCACTTCCAATGGTCCGACGCACTTCGTTATCGGCGCAGCAACTGAAGCAAAAAAAAAAATAGCCGGCGCTCTCCCGGAGCGGGTTGGGAAATCTGTGACGGGACATTAATTCTCTTCAGGGATTTCTAATATACGGCATTTCTTATTATTTTGTTTTATCACAAAATCTGCAAACGGCAAAATTACAGTCAGGGCCGGTCCAAGACATTGTGCTGCCTTGGCCCAGGATCGAAATGCTGCCCCCCCTCTTCCCCACCGCCCCCTCCCCCCCCAAAAAAAAAAATCACGCCCACTAAAAGGCTCCCACATTCATTATTTTATATCACGACAATTATAACCAAAATTTAATTTATTAGGAAGTCAGATTTACATGCAACAGTGGTGGTGGGGTTCAGACAGAGACGGCTGTGATGGTGAGGGGAGTTTTTAGACATAGGCAGGGGTGGTAGGGGGGGTTAGACACAGGCAGGGGTGGGGGGGAGGGTGTTAGACACAGACAGGGGCTGTAGGGGGGGTTAGACACAGACAGGGGTGGTAGGGAGGGGGTTAGACACAGACAGGGGCGGTAGGGGGGGTTAGATACAGACAGGGGTGGTAGGGAGGGGGTTAGACACAGACAGGGGTGGTAGGGGGGTTAGACACAGGCAGGGGTGGTAGGGGGGTTAGACACAGGCAGGGGTGGTAGGGGGGTTAGACACAGGCAGGGGTGGTAGGGAGGGTGTTAGACACAGACAGGGGCGGTAGGGGGGGTTAGACACAGACAGGGGTGGTAGGGAGGGGGTTAGACACAGACAGGGGTGGTAGGGGGGTTAGACACAGACAGGGGTGGTAGGGAGGGGGTTAGACACAGACAGTGGTGGTAGGGGGGGTTAGACACAGCCAGGGGTGGTAGGGGGCTTAGACACAGGCAGGGGTGGTAGGGGGGTTAGACACAGGCAGGGGTGGTAGGGGGGTTTAGACACAGGCAGGGGTGGTAAGGGGGTTAGACACAGGCAGGGGTGGTAGGGAGGTTTAGGCACAGGCAGGGGTTGTAAGGGGGGTTAGACACAGGCAGGGGTGGTAGGGAGGTTTAGACACAGGCAGGGGTTGTAGGCGGGGGTTAAACATAGGCAGGGGTGGTAGGGGGGGTTAGACACAGGCAGGGGTGGTAGGGGGTTAGACACAGGCAGGGGTGGTAGGGGGTTAGACACAGGCAGGGGTGGTAGGGGGTTAGACACGGGCAGGGGTAGTAGGGGGATAGACACAGGCAGGGGTGGTAGGGGGGTTAGACACAGGCAGGGGTGGTGGGGGGTTAGACACAGGCAGGGGTGGTAGGGGGGTTTAGACACAGGCAGGGGGGGTTAGACACAGGCAGGGATGGTAGAGGGCTAGACACAGGCAGGGATGGTAGGGGGTTAGACACAGGCAGGGGTGGTAGGGAGGTTTAGACACAGGCAGGGGTTGTAGGGGGGGTTAGACACAGGCAGGGGTGGTAGGGGGTTAGACACAGGCAGGGGTGGTAGGGAGGTTTAGACACAGGCAGGGGTTGTAGGCAGGGTTAAACATAGGCAGGGGTGGTAGGGGGGGTTAGACACAGGCAGGGGTTGTAGGGGGGGTTACACACAGGCAGGGGTGGTAGGGGGGTTTAGACACAGGCAGGGGGGTTAGACACAGGCAGGGATGGTAGGGGGTTAGGTACAGGCAGGGGTGGTAGGGGGTTGGGTACAGGCAGGGGTGGTGGGGGGGTTAGACACAGGCAGGGGTTGTAGGGGGGGTTAGACACAGGCAGGGGTGGTGGAGATGGGATTAGTGGCATTTACTTTCTCTCAGTGTCAGCCGTGCCTATAGTGATCCCTCTTTCATCATGGGGTCTCTGCTCAGCAGAAAGCTCCTCCCCCTCTATGCTGTTGGCCGTCAGCCTGTCAGCTGACTTTCTCTTGTCAGCAGCAAAGGGGGGGGGTGGGGTCACCAATCCAGGGCATTCATTTTCCCCCGCGGAAATTTTGTAATGGGCTTCTAAAATCTGCCAACTGCAGCATTTTTCGCAACAAGGAGTGAGAAACGTCAGGAGAAAAAGTGAGAAATAGCCGAGAGCTCCACCTGCTGGCTGGATCTGATTTTCCATTATACTGATTTAAAGTGATACTAAACACAAACTGTTTCATTTACATTCTCCCTTCTATTTCTGTATGTGGACCTTTTCCCTAATCTATATCCAGCTGTCACATGTCCCGGCTCTCTCCCAGCCTGTCTGCAGGGAAACAGAAGCAGGAGGAGCTTCTAGTCCTCTGCTGCTGGTTACTAGACATGTGCAATTCATTTTTTTCCAAATTCGTTTTTTAACAAATTTTGTTAATTCGGAAATATCCAAATGAACGAAAATCCGTTTAACGAATTTTTCAGAATATTCATAAATATGAATATTCAAAACATTCGAAAATCCGAAAACCCGAAAATCTGAAATAATAACTAACTAATAATAACTTAACTATTACTAAATTATTAAATTACAGGTATTGGAATTTCCTTTCAAATTTGGCTGTTAGTGAACGTAACGAATACAAATTTATCCGAAATTACGAATTATCTGAAATAACGAATACTGTATCTAAACGAATGGAACATAACAACATAATAATAATAAATAACAATAATAATAATAAAAACTTTTTATTATTATTATTATTCACACAATCCTCCATCCTAGCACATATCCCCCCCCCCCCCCCACAAATGTCCCCTCCTAGCACAAATACCCCCAATCATCCCTACTATTACAAATCCCCCTCAAAAAAATATTTATAGCTCCCCTCTACTACATTACTTTTATGGCACAAACCCTTCAAATCCCCCCTCCTAGCACAAATCCTCTTCCCCCACCCCCCCCTCAGCACAAATCCCCCCAAATCACCATCAAATTTGCCCTCCTAGAATTCTTACCTCCAGCCGCTCCCCAAATTCCCCTTCTCTACACTATTCCCCCCAATCTCCCCGTGGTGCCCCCCCCCCTCACATGGTACCAAAGTGTCCAGGGCAGCCGCCCCTCTTGCCCCCCACCCCTTGTCCAAAAACTCCTCAAATCCCCCCTCCTAGCATACATCCTCTCCCCCCATCCCCCCTCCCAACATAAATCCTCCCAAATCACCACCAAATTTGGCTTCCTAGAAGAATTCTTACCTCCAGCCGCTCCCCAAATTCCCCTTCTCCACACAAATCCCCTCCCCTTCAATCCCCCCATGGTGCCCCCCCCACCCACCACCTCACATGGCACCAAAGTGTCCAGGGCAGCCATCCCTCGTGCCCACCCCTTGTCCACAAACTCCTCAAATCCCCCCTCCTAGCATACATCCTCTTCCCCCATCCCCCTCTCAACACAAATCCTCCCAAATCACCACTAACTTTGCCCTCCTAGAAGGATTTTTACCCCCCTGCCTTTCCTCAAATATCCCTTCTCCACACAAATCCCCTGCCCTCCAATCTCCCCCTGGTGCCCCCCCCACCTCACATGGAAGCCGCCCCTCTTGCCCACCCCTTGTCCGGAAACCCCTCAAATCCCCCCCCCCTAGCATACATCCTCTTCCCCCATCCCCCCTCTCAACACAAACCCCCCCAAATCACCATCAAATTTGCCCTCCAGCCGCTCCCCAAATTCCCCTTTTCTACACAATCCCCCCCCCCCAATCTCCTTGAGGTGCCCCCCCTAATCTCACATGGCACCACAGTGTCCAGGGCAGCTGCCCCTCTTGCCCCCCACCCCCTGTCCCGGCCCCGCTACTGACTTGTATTATCCAATCATGTGCAGGCGAAGATGCTGTTTTTCGCATGTGATTGGCTATTCTTCGCAAAGTAAAGCGTCTCATTTACTAATCTCAGGAGCAAATTCCCCTGGCAGAGCGCCCCGTCTATTTGCCTTTAGTGATTCGACCCTTATGTGCATTATAGTGTGATTGGCGCTCTTATTGGTTCCGGGAACCAACAAGGGGCGCTCATTAGGTGCGCATCGCCCCCCCCTAATCCATGCGCACGGCTCCTAATCTCTGCGCAGGGCGCGGAACGCATGGACTCCAATGTTTTTTTTTTAAGCACATGATTAGAGCCTGAGGCTCTAATTGGCTTCAAAAAGGGGTGGGCTCGGGGCGCAGAGCACTGTGCCCCGAGCCCACCCACTTGTGTGACAATATCAAATGAATACAGGTATTTGCTAATGTCTTCCTGCTTCTCCTCCTGGCAAATCATTGGCTGGGAGTCCTAAGACCTGATTGGCCGGGAGTCCTAAGACCTGATTGGCCGGGATGAGAGGTGATCGAGCGGGTGATCGGTCGATCGAGTGATGGGGCAGGGAGTGAGGGGGCCAAACTTGTTTGCCACCCCCCCCCAAATAATTGAGCACCAGCCACCACTGCTCCAGTACATAGAACATTTTCTGCAATGATCCTGAGGGCCGCATTACAATGGCCAAAGGGCCCCATGTGGCCCCCCCCAGAGCCTTACAGAAATGATACATTCTGTATATAGGAGTATCTGCCCATCTATTGGGCTGAATCTGGTTGGGGAAGACGAGAAATGTCTTCTATTTACGTTCCTCAGGAGGACGACCCCCCCTGATAAGTATTTTTGACCCCCCCCTGTATATCGGGGTGACTCGTGACAGCCGGACGTGCCCCCCCCCCCGACCTGATTTTCTAGTTCAATAATGAAATTTAATATCCGTTATTCTGACAAACGTGCGATTTCCAGGTAGCGTCGGGGAAGCGGTCGCTGGCGGTTCTGTGAATTGAATTTAGAAGATGACAGAACCTTTCAATTCCTCTTAATTGTGGCCGAGCGCGATCCCCTGACCCCGGGGGTGAAAGGGTCTGTTTGCTTCTGTTTCGTCTCCCACGTGAGCTGCAAACCAATATATCCCAGCAACCTCTCCCCACCGCTCCACAAAAGAGGGGGGGGGCGCTGGTTCCCCTCCTCCGTCTCACACACCATATTGTATCCCCTTATTAATTGTCTCTATCTGGGAGTGAATGACATTAGAAGAGCGCAGAGACGGTACAATACATCTGCTTCCTCCCAACGCCGTTCACACCCTTCCCACGCCGGAGGGATCCTACAATCCGAGGGACCAAATTCTACATTTATATAGCTCTGACATATACCACAGCGCTGTACAGAGATCCCTGAGCCAGTCACATCAGTCTCTGTACCAGAGAAGCTTACACTCTAATGTCCCCTCCCCCCCACAGTCACATCAGTCTCTGTACAGAGGAGCTTACACTCTAATGTCCCCCCCCCCCACAGTCACATCAGTCTCTGTACAGAGGAGCTTACACTCTAATGTCCCCCCCCCCCACAGTCACATCAGTCTCTGTACAGAGGAGCTTACACTCTAATGTCCCCCCCCCCCACAGTCACATCAGTCTCTGTACAGAGGAGCTTACACTCTAATGTCCCCTCCCCCACAGTCACATCAGTCTCTATACAGAGGAGCTTACACTCTAATGTCCCCTCCCCCACAGTCACATCAGTCTCTGTACAGAGGAGCTTACACTCTAATGTCCCCTCCCCCCACAGTCACATCAGTCTCTGTACAGAGGAGCTTACACTCTAATGTCCCCTCCCCCACAGTCACATCAGTCTCTATACAGAGGAGCTTACACTCTAATGTCCCCTCCCCCACACATCAGTCTCTATACAGAGGAGCTTACACTCTAATGTCCCCTCCCCCCACAGTCACATCAGTCTCTATACAGAGGAGCTTACACTCTAATGTCCCCTCCCCCCACAGTCACATCAGTCTCTGTACAGAGGAGCTTACACTCTAATGTCCCCTCCCCCACAGTCACATCAGTCTCTATACAGAGGAGCTTACACTCTAATGTCCCCTCCCCCCACAGTCACATCAGTCTCTGTACAGAGGAGCTTACACTCTAATGTCCCCTCCCCCCACAGTCACATCAGTCTCTATACAGAGGAGCTTACATTCTAATGTCCCCTCCCCCCACAGTCACATCAGTCTCTATACAGAGGAGCTTACACTCTAATGTCCCCTCCCCCCACAGTCACATCAGTCTCTATACAGAGGAGCTTACACTCTAATGTCCCCTCCCCCACAGTCACATCAGTCTCTGTACAGAGGAGCTTACACTCTAATGTCCCCTCCCCCCCACACATCAGTCTCTATACAGAGGAGCTTACACTCTAATGTCCCCCCCCCCACATTCACATCAGTCTCTGTACAGAGGAGCTTACATTCTAATGTCCCCTCCCCCACAGTCACATCAGTCTCTATACAGAGGAGCTTACACTCTAATGTCCCCTCCCCCACAGTCACATCAGTCTCTGTACAGAGGAGCTTACACTCTAATGTCCCCTCCCCCCACAGTCACATCAGTCTCTGTACAGAGGAGCTTACACTCTAATGTCCCCTCCCCCACAGTCACATCAGTCTCTGTACAGAGGAGCTTACATTCTAATGTCCCCTCCCCCCCACACATCAGTCTCTATACAGAGGAGCTTACACTCTAATGTCCCCTCCCCCACATTCACATCAGTCTCTGTACAGAGGAGCTTACATTCTAATGTCCCCTCCCCCACAGTCACATCAGTCTCTGTACAGAGGAGCTTACACTCTAATGTCCCCTCCCCCCCCCCCCACAGTCACATCAGTCTCTATACAGAGGAGCTTACACTCTAATGTCCCCTCCCCTCACAGTCACATCAGTCTCTGTACAGAGGAGCTTACACTCTAATGTCCCCTCCCCCACAGTCACATCAGTCTCTGTACAGTGGAGCTTACACTCTAATGTCCCCTCCCCCACAGTCACATCAGTCTCTGTACAGAGATGCTTACACTCTAATGTCCCCTCCCCCACAGTCACATCAGTCTCTGTACAGAGGAGCTTACACTCTAATGTCCCCTCCCCCACAGTTACATCAGTCTCTGTACAGAGGAGCTTACACTCTAATGTCCCCTCCCCCACAGTTACATCAGTCTCTGTACAGAGGAGCTTACACTCTAATGTCCCCTCCCCCACAGTTACATCAGTCTCTATACAGAGGAGCTTACACTCTAATGTCCCCCCCCCACAGTCACATCAGTCTCTGTACAGAGGAGCTTACACTCTAATGTCCCCTCCCCCACAGTCACATCAGTCTCTATACAGAGGAGCTTACACTCTAATGTCCCCTCCCCCCACAGTCACATCAGTCTCTATACAGAGGAGCTTACACTCTAATGTCCCCTCCCCCACAGTCACATCAGTCTCTATACAGAGGAGCTTACACTCTAATGTCCCCTCCCCCCACAGTCACATCAGTCTCTATACAGAGGAGCTTACACTCTAATGTCCCCTCCCCCCACAGTCACATCAGTCTCTATACAGAGGAGCTTACACTCTAATGTCCCCTCCCCCACAGTCACATCAGTCTCTGTGCAGAGGAGCTTACACTCTAATGTCCCCTCCCCCACAGTCACATCAGTCTCTATACAGAGGAGCTTACACTTGTAGGGAAATGATTAACCACGATTGTATCTTCCGATGTGTCCGGCACAGAAAGGAGTCTGGGTCTGTCGGGAGATAACGAGGGCAGAGAAGGAGGCTGGAAGAGAAATGTGCTCTGCTATTGGACGTCTCTCATAAGAGAACAGACAGGAGGATATTGCCAACTTCCTTATGAAAATGCTAGATGCCTGGCTGGTACACTGTCCTGCTAAGTACAGAGACAAGATATCAACAGAAACGTCCAAGTTACATTTTCTTATTAAAAACAAGTCATCGTGATATCAGAGACCCTGATGAAGTCTAATGATGAAATGCGTCGGACTGGAATAAACCCATCACCACATTACTGGTGGCAATTGCTGCTCCGTCTCACGGATCTGCTCCGCCCTGTTGTGAGGTTTGGGAATATTTATCATGTGCTGTAAATAGTGCTACACTGTATATGTACTACGAGATTAGACCGTTATTATTTTATTTACTTGAAGCCCACCCCCGGGGTTTTTTTAAGAATCCACCCAGTCCCCCGTCCCTGTTATTTCTAGGGGAGAGATGAAGAGGCTCTATTACTGTCTCTAGTACTCTCCCTCTCTGCCCATAGCTCCAGTCTGTGGGTGGAGATTCAACATCATTGTGTACAATACAGAGATATTAAAGTGTTACTAACCCCAGGAGCCTGCACTCACTATATC